>NC_066547.1:10533060-10540560 GCF_024679095.1 Eriocheir sinensis
CTCGGTAAGAGAGAGCTCCAGGGAAGTTTTTTTTTTTTCTAGAAAGGTAAAAATAAAATTGGAGATCATTGAAGTGGTGATGGAGGAAGAGGAGGAGGAGGAGGAGGTGGAGGAAGAGGAGGAGGAGGAGGAGGAGGAGGAGGAGGAGGAGGAGGAGGAGGAGGAGGATGGATTACAATGTGGTGGCTGCGGCGAAATGGCGATGAAAATGAAAATAAAATTGGAAGAGAACATGGAGGTGGTGAGGAAGGAGACGGAGGAAGAGGAGGAGAGGAAGAGGAGGAGGAGGAGGAGGAGGAGGAGGCGGAGGAGGAGGAGGAGGAGGAGGAGGAGGAGGAGGAGGCGGAGGAGGAGGAGGAGGAGGAGGAGGAGGAGGAGGAGGAGGATATAAAGAGTGTACACTTGAACCTCCACTACTGCCTGAAAAATATGACTCGACAAGGAGAGAGAGAGAGAGAGAGAGAGAGAGAGAGAGAGAGAGAGAGAGAGAGAGAGAGAGAGAGAGAGAGAGAGAGAGAGAGAGCAACTATGGCCTCGAAAATACAGCTTCCCCAATGATTCTGAAATATTATATTATTCCATACGTGCCTTTATGCTCCTTGTGCTTCCCCTCCTCTCGTTTCTCACTTCCACTTCCCTTCCTTCCCCTTCACTCCCCTCACTTGTGCATTCATTCCTGCTCTCTCTCTCTCTCTCTCTCTCGTCGATCATTAGTTTATCTTTTTATTTTAGTTCTAGCGTTTTCTTGACTTTTTCATTCTCTTCTATTTTTATTTTCCTTACCTCTTTTCCACACTGCTTTATTCCTTTCCTATTCTCCTCTTTTCCCTTTTTCTTCTCTTTTTCTCCTCTCATCTCTTCTTTCTTCTACTCATATTCCATTGCGTTGCGATGTTTTCTTTCTCCTCTCTTTTCCTTCCTCTCTTTTTCCCTCTTATATCCTCTCTGCTCTCTCTCTCTCTCTCTCTCTCTCTCTCTCTCTCTCTCTCTCTCGTGCGTCAGTAGAAGGAATTATAAGCAGTGTCAACAGAAGTCTTTGATATTGTGTTTGACCGCATAGCTCCCGGGGGAAAGAATGAAAGGAAAGAACTGGAGGGAGGTGGAGGGAGAAAGAACAAGACAGAGTTGCTGGAAAATGAAGAAGAGAGGAAGAGACAGAGAGAGAAAGAACAAGAGGGAGGTAAAGGGAGAGAACAGGATAGAGGATGGCGGATTAATGAAGTGGAGGAGATAGAGACGAGAAGATCAGAGGGGAGGTAAAGAGAAAGGACAAGGAGTTAAAGGAAAAAATATGGGAGGTAAAGGACGGGAAAAAAAGAGGAGAGAGTGAAGGACGGAAGAAAATATTAAGACTGGTAATGAAAGGAAACAATAGAAGAGAAGTAAAGGAGGGAAATAGGGGAGAGAGAGAGAGAGAGAGAGAGAGAGAGAGAGAGAGAGAGAGAGAGAGAAGTGCTAAAGGAAAGGACAGGAGGAAAGGGAAGGAGAGAAGGGAAAAAGCAAGGCGAGGGAAGAAAACGGGAGAAGAAAGGAAAAAAAAAGTAGGTAGGAACAGGAAAGGAAGAAATATACAAAATGATGGAAAGAAGAAAGAGGAACAATAGGAAATGACAAGAGAAAGTGAGAGCAACGAAAGAAAAGATAATGGGAGAGAAGGAGAGACGGGAAGAAAGAAAACGAAAGAGAAAGAAATAGGAGGGGAAAATATTAATGAATAAACCAATGGAGGAATGAGAAAAAAGAATTACATATCGGCGACAACAGTGAATGAGAAGCAAAACTGTTGGGGAAAAACAAAGCATAATGCAGACGTGAATCATTAATCTCTTTATTATGATGAGTTTAATATTTACGATGAGAGAGAGAGAGGAAAGCAAAACCTATCAGACAGGAAGGTGCAGAAGGACGATGCTAATAATAATAATAATAATAATAATAATAATAATAATAATACCAATAATAATAATAATAATAATGATAATAATAATAGCTAATGATATGACGTGAGGCATAAAAATAAGCTAATAATGAGGAAGCAAGCAAGGAAGAGAGTGAAATAAGAAACGAGAGAAAAATAATAAGAGAAAAAGTCGATGGAAATATGAATTAAGTCGACGAATTTATTATTGAGGTGAGTATACGTAATACGCCGGGTGAGTGAGGGGGTTTCGAAGTGGGGTTGAGACGGTCCGCGCCGGGGGGGGCTAACACGAACATCCCGGAAGGCAGAAACAATGATAATATGAAGGAGTTCCCAAAGTTTTACAAAAGGCTCAGGCAAGTCTAAAAGAGGAAAAAAGGAATAATAAGAGATAATAAAAAGCGATGACTAAGCCGAACGTTGCACGAAAAGAGGATGACGATAAAAGGCAGCGCTGAAACTTTTGAAACATAGCAAGGAATGTGAGAATAAATATAATATGAGAGAGAGAGAGAGAGAGAGAGAGAGAGAGAGAGAGAGAGAGAGAGAGAGAGAGAGAGAGAGAGAGAGAGAGAGAGAGAGAGAGAGAGAGAGAGAGAGAGAGAGAGAGAGAGAGAGAGAGAAAACAAATGAGTAAAAGGGTGGGTAAATGTGGAAAATAAATAAATGCAAAACTGGAAACAGACATGAGGAAGTTGTAGAAAGCAAAAAAAAAAAAAAAATGGAACTGCAGAATAACAGAAAAAATAATAGAAACGAAGTCACGAGTTAAATTAATGTACTGAAACGGAGATTAAACTTGAAGTGAAATATGAATATATATTTTTTAAATTTTATTCGTCTGTGAGAGTGCAAAAAATATATATATTTAGAACCACATGGCTTACAGACTTTTAAATTTTCATACACATTTCATATTTTCTTTTCCTTCGGCAATAAATTAAAAATACTTCATGTTCTAACGTCCTAGCAAGTTCCTCCTTTTCTCATTCCTCCTTTTCTCATTCCTCCTTTTCTCACCCTTTATATTCTCTCTCTCCACCCCTTTCCCTTTTATTTACAGTTTCCACGAGGGCCAATTACCTTTGTCTGTGAACGGCCCTCACAAGCTCTCTCTCCATCGCCTCCCTTTTGTCTCCTAACAGAGTGCGGGAAGAGGCGGGGAGATGAGGTCTTCCCGTCTGATGCTGTGGTGCTGTGTCCTGACCCCACCAGCCTTCCCCTCCCGCCACAGCAATCATCAAACCAGCGTGGGGAGGAGGAGACACAGCAAGCACCACCACAGCCAATTGACGAAGTTTCCACCACATCTCAGCTTCCACATCCTTCAGAACAGGAGGTCCCAGAGGAAGACCAAGAGAAAAAGGACTTCTTCAACGTCACCATAATCACATCCAAAGAGACACAAGGGAGCAACGCCACCACCAACACCACTTCCAGTACCACCGATACCACCATAACCAACACCACAAGGTAAGAAGGCGGCAAAATAACAACCTGTACAGCCAACCAACAGGCACGAAGCTACAACCAGAGGCTTACACAATAAAAAAAGGGAGAGAGAGGAAGAGGACGCGAGGGAGAACGAGGTAAGAGGATTAAGGAAACATGGAAGAGGATCATTCCTTCAGCTACACATTGTATACTTGTTGGTATGTCCGTCTTTCTGTCCGTTAGTCTGTCCGTTCGTCAGTTCGTTCATCAGTCCTTTTGGTCAGTCCGTCAGTCCGTCCACCGGCCTTTCTTACTTGTTTCCTTCAATCCTCCTTTTGCTCTTCTCCTTGCTCTTCCTCATGCTAATCCTCCTCCTCCTCTTTGCGACAGCACCGGTAGTATCACAAGGGAAAATAAAGTTTGCCTTAGTTTACACTTCGTTACATTTACTCTTCGTCAGGGAATGTTACTTCGTTGTATTTCCGGTTACGTCTTCTTCTGCACTAATACCACGAAGACGAAATACATACGAAAACCTCTGCAGAATTTGTACAGAACATTCTACTAAAACTCATCAAGAGGTAATGACTGGCAAATAATTCACCGTTACGTTTTCAAATGCATAACAAACATCCACTTATATTATACTCAAGCAAAACGGTAAACATTCAGCGCTGAGAGACACATTCGACGGAGGAGGAGGAAAAGGAGAACATGTACATTTTTAATATCTTGCGGGGAATGTTTGTTGCTTCTCGTGACTGGAGTTTCATTTTGATGATCGTCGAGTTTAATCTCTTTTCAATACCAAGAGAACTAGTGAGGTCGGAGGAGTTACATAAGTGCAGCGGAAAATGAACACTGTGTGCCCTGAAAGGTTGTGCATCTGACCTAAATTCATCGTTATTCTGAATGATGATGGGATGCAGTTCCTCGGTGTGAGCTTCCCTTAACGTTAAAAGCACCAGATGTAAAAGCAGAGACAAGAGATGAGATAGGAGCAGATATAAGAGAACCAGAGATAAAAGAGATGAGAGTAATAAGAGATAAAATAAATAAGAATGCAGAGATAAAACCAGAGTTAGGAGAGATAATAGATAAGAGAAAAAAGAAAAGAACACCGGAGATAATAGTCAAATATACAGACGAAAAGCATATGGAAAAGGCACACCTGAAGCACACACACACACACACACACACACACACACACACACACACACCACTACTACTACTACTACTACTACTACTACTACTACTACTACCAGCTATGTCAATGTACGAGTGAGTAAATCCACACACACACACACACACACACACATACAATGACGATCTGCACACCTACTACGCTCAAGTTTCAATGCGTTTAATCCGACCGTGTAAAGTGAAAGGCTACGGCTGCAAGTTCGTCGTTTAATGCGTTACGTTCCTACCAAAGTTTGACCCTTACGCGAAGTGCCTCCCATCCTATCCTCCTGCCCCCCCCCCCCCCTTCCCGTTCCTTCCCCCCCACCCCCACCCCCCTTCATCAGCCAGCGCCCATATGCAGTGCCATAAGTTGGGGGTGTTTAGTGCCGCGGGGGAGGGGACGCAAGGCAGGATGGGGAGGACATTCGGGCTAAAGAGGAAAAGGCATAAAAGGGAAATGAGAAAAAAAGTCGTGATGTCTTTTTTTAATGTTTGGTCCAGAGCTAGAGGAAAGGGGTAGGGAAAAGAGAGAGAGAGAGAGAGAGAGAGAGAGAGAGAAGCATACAAACAAAGAATACACAAACACACAGATAACCAGCGAAAGACACACACACACACACACACACACACACACACACACACACACACACACACACACACACACACACACACACATACACACACACACTTTGCTTTTTTTGTTAGTTAGTCATGAAAGCATCACTATTTACAGGACAAATGCACCAAATGAGCTATCAGACAATTTAATTATCAGTAAATGTTTTAGTATTTCATATATGATTATTTTTTCCTCATTTTTTACTTAATGGCACGAGATTTTTTTTCTTTTTTTTTCTTTTTTTACAGCAAAGGAAACAGCTCATGGGAAAAAAAAGGAAACAATAATAAATAAAAAGTCCGCTACGCACTGCTCCTATTCACTCTCAGAACTATTTATATACCGTTATTTTTCAGTTTTTATTCTTTTCTGCTAAAAATGAGAATGCAAATATGAAATAGCGAGGTATGATTTTCCTAGTTTGATATTTTTCTTGTACATTTTTTCTATCGGTATTGTGAAGCTGCAGGAAAAGACCAACTATATTAAATAACAAAAACATCAACAATAACAATGACAATTCAACGTGTGTGTGTAATTCATTTAATTTCTGAACAGATTTAAATGTTTACTGACAACACTTATCATCCCTCGCTACCACCTGTTCTTCCGTTAAAAAAAAAAAATGCTCTTATTTTCTCGTTTGCGACAAAAACTTTATATAACACGACTTTATTGCCTTGTCGCCTTTTCTTGGGCAGCAAAGCGAAACAATGCTGGAGGTGGGGGGGTTTTCCGCTTTGCCAGATGACCTTCTCCAGGGCAGCAAGGCGAGACAGTAGCGTAACGATCTTTTTTTTTACCTTGCTTCCTTTTCTTGGACAACAAAGCGAAACAGAAACGTGGAGACGAGCTTTTTTTTTCCTCTTGTCCGATCATCTCTAGGGCAGCAAGTCGAAACAAAATCATATTAATATTTTTTTTTTCTTGACACCCTTTTCTTGAAGAGCAAATCGAAAGAAAAACGTGACAATCCATTTTACTTCTTTATGTTGCTGTTACGTGATCACTTTCTCTTGAACAGCAAAACAAAAAAAATGAGGTTTATAAGAATTTGTTTATCTTATCACTTTTTCATGAGCAGCAAAGCAAAAAAAAGGCGTGGCGAAGATTGGGTTTTGTTTTTTGTATGTGCGCTGCCACTTAAAGATAAAAAAAATTGATGAAAGAAATTAACAAGCGACCTCTGATCATTTCCTTATTTCTTGCACAACGTATCACTTTCATTCCATATTTCTTTCACCTTCGCTTCATTTTCTGTGCGGCTTTGGCTTTCATTTGCCTCGTTTACCTTCTAATTGGAAGTCTGGTCCCTCTTTTTCACTTTATTTTTAGTCACTTCGTTGATTTCCATTTTTTTCACCCATAGAGCACCTGTCGGCCGGCGCAACATTAAAACCATACCTGTTCACGGCCAATTAAACTTCGCTCACCTGTTACACCTTCACATGTTCCCTTTCTCTCTCTCTCTCTCTCTCTCTCTCTCTCTCTCTCTCTCTCACCAACACCTACACTCTCTCTCTTTTACACACACACACACACACACACACACACACACACACACCAATACATAGTGATGACGGAAGGAAACCAGAACAGAATGAAAACCAACATCCAAACAGCAAGAAATAAGAGAGCGACAGAAAACCAAGAGGACAGAATGACATACATAAGAAATATAAAAACAAACAGATAAAACTAGAAATGGAAAAAGAAAACGTGTACAAAAATGAAAGAAAACAAAACAAAAAAATGGAAAAAGAACGCGAGGTGGTCATACAAAATACACGAAGAGAAACTGGCCATGTAAGGATTGAGAGGAAGCGAGAGAGAGGAGGAGGGAGGGAGAGAGAGAAAGAGGAGGCGAGAGACAGGAGGTGTTAGGGAGAGAGGAGGAGGAGGTAAGGTGTGGGCAGGTAGGTATAAGCAGGCGAGGCGACAGGTAAAGGGAGAGAGAGTGGGACGGGATGGGTCTCAGGGCAGGACGGGACGAAGTGGAAGGGAGAGTGAGGGCGGGGAGAGGGAGCACGAGGGTAAGGGGTAGAGTTGGAGAGGGGGGAGCCAGGTGGTCGTAACAGGGGCTTGGGATGGGCTGTTACCGTAAGCATTATCGTGGTTATCGCCGCAGTGGGAGGGACACATTGAGGCGATGGACGAGGCAAACATTCACAAAGAGTGGAAGCGGAAACCTGCCTCAATTTTTTTTTTTCGGTGGATAGAAGTGGGTGAAGGGGGTGGAGGGTTGAGTGTGAGAGTGTGTATGAGGCATGGTGGAAAGGAGGAGGCATTCAGGTGGTTATGGTTCTTTTTGCTTCGGTTTATGTTTCATCGTAGAGGTTGT
>NC_066547.1:10545560-10560560 GCF_024679095.1 Eriocheir sinensis
ACACACACACACACACACACACACACACACACACACACACACACACGCACACACACACACACACACACACACACACGCATACGCACACACACAAACAATTTTTGCAGTTATTCGTAAATGCATGCGAAAATATTAAATCAGGAAACATTTTTAGACACAAAGAGAGAGAGAGAGAGAGAGAGAGAGAGAGAGAGAGAGAGAGAGAATCTTGGCATAACTCTTCCGAAAAGAACATTAGAATATAGTTTGCATAATGACCCATGGAGGAGGAGGAGGGGGAGGAGGAAGAGGAGGAGAAGGAGATGTAGGAGGAGTATGAAAAGGAGGAGGAGGAAAAGAGGAACTAGAGTAAGAGCGACGATGAAAAATATATTGCAAGATGAAGATGAAACCATTGAAGGAAAGTGTGGTTTTAAAGGGTTAATTAAATGATTTCTTAATAACGTGGTGGCAAAAAGCTACTACTGCTGCTACTACTACTACAACTACTATTACTACTACTACTACTACTACTACTGCAACGACTACAACTACAACTTCTCTTACTACTACACACTTACTGTTACTTTTCCTCGTTATCACTATTGCTATCATTATCATTATTATCATTATTATTATTATTATTATTATCATTATTATTATTATTATTATCATTATTTGCACAGTCAAGAAAACCCTCCAATCAAAAGCCATCACGCGCGTCGCACATCACAGACACACACACACACACACACACACACACACCAACTCATTACTGTCCTAAAATATGAAAATTAAAATAATATAAATTGATAACTACCTAATTGGCTCTCCACGCGACAATGAGCATGATTATGACGCTAATTAATAAAAATCCAGCAAGGGGACAGGTGTGAATCATTAGCAGAACAAGCGGCGTACTTAATGACCGGGCGACGTGACGGTGGTGATGATGATGATGGTGGTGGTGGTGGTGGTGATGATGGTGGTGGTGGTGGTGGAAATGGTGGGGACAGTGTTCTTTTTGTGTGTGGAGGCAGAACGAGTGGGTATAATTAAGGTGGTTGTTTTAATTATAGTGATAGTAATAGTGGTGGGACATTGCGATAGTAGTGATGTAGTAATAATGATGATGATGATGATGATGTAATGATGACTAGGGTGTTTGTGATTGTGAGTAGTTCCGAAGGTAGTAATAGTTGTAGTGGTAGTAATGGTAGTGGTAGTAATAGTAGTAGTAGTAGTAGTAGTAGTAGTAGTAGTAGTAAAGTTTTGTTGTCGTTGTAAAGCAAATTGAAAGCGCAATTAGTGTTCGCCGTTATTAAAACTTCTCCAATTATCATTATTATATATATTGGGGCTATTTGCCATACATTTTCCTTTCTATATTCCTTTTCAAAATCATCATTATTACTATTTTATCTCTTATATCATTACGTTTTATTATTAACATTATTATCATTATCAAATTCATCATTACTTTTCTTACCGCCATTATCAGCCTCGCCATCACGACAGAAACAACATTACGAAAGAAAGAAGTGACAAACGCTTTCAGGCGGCGCTGGTGACTGCCGCTTGATAGAACACACACGCATCAGAATTAATAAACATCAGAGAGAGAGAGAGAGAGAGAGAGAGAGAGAGAGAGAGAGAGAGAGAGAGAGAGAGAGAGAGAGAGAGAGAGAGAGAGAGAGAGAGAGAGAGAGAGAGAGAGAGAGAAGAAAAGCTATATTTGTACACTAATGAAATGATAATACAAAGAAATGGAAAGAAAAAAAAGTGACCCTAATTATTCTGAGAGAGAGAGAGAGAGAGAGAGAGAGAGAGAGAGAGAGAGAGAGAGAGAGAGAGAGAGAGAGAGAGAGAGAAATAAGCTTCAGCCACATCATTTCCTAACCAATATTTCTACATAAAAAAACAAAAAACAAAAAAAGAAAACACAATCTGTCTCGGTCCTGTTTCCAGTTCCTGTTTTAGTTTTTCTTTTACTTTTCATTAGCTACGTTTCTTTCCTTACATCAGTTCGTTTTCTATTCAGTATTTGCAGAGTCTCATGCGATTCCGGGACCTAAATTATTTCCAACACTCGATCTGAACAAGCGCAGCGCCGCGTTTGGTTAGCCTGAATGAAGTTAATTTATTGAAGGACCTGATTTTTCAACTACCCATTTTTTTTTTTCCTGTCATTTTTTCAACTATTTTTCTTTCTCGTTCTTACGCAATCTGGCATTTCAAAGTCCATTTAACTAACCCATATTTTTTACTTAAACTTCAATGTAGGAAACTGTGTGTGTGTGTGTGTGTGTGTGTGTGTGTGTGTGTGTGTGTGTGTGTGTGTGTGTGTGTGTGTGTGTCCTATCTAATTAACAGGGTTGGAAAAAATCATGATTTTTCTATAAAAAAAATGAAAAATAAAATCGATTTATTTAATCTAAATCGGATTTTTTTTTTTTTTCGTATTTAAATCATTTTTTTTTTATTTCAATGATTTTTTTAGCTTTAATCCTTGTTTGTTTCCACTGATTGTTTGTTTCAGTCTTATGAGGCCATTTTTTTGTATTAAACTTGGCCAATGTTAAATGATACTTTAGTTTAATATACATTACCCAAGACGATTTTTTCACATAAAAATCATAAGTAGGACTAACAGTTTATCATTTTTTTTATAATTAAATATTTTTTTTTGTAAGAGATGGCAATGATTCACTGATGCCTGACTTGCTAGAGGACAAGTACAGGATCAGTACAGGACAAGTAGACGATACTTTTCCTGTACAACTGGTTCACAAGTTCTTCCTTCTTCCTTATATATGTATATATATATATATATATATATATATATATATATATATATATATATATATATATATATATATATATATATATATATATATATATATATATATATATATATATATATATATATATATATATATATTAAATCATTAGATATTTTACTTTTGATATAACACTTAAATCATTTTAAATACAGTATATTTAATTTTGATTTAAATCATGATTTTTTTACTTTGATTTAAATCGATTTAAATCACTTGATTTAAATCAAAACAACCCTGCTAATTAATCATTTTCTTTTCTTATGCCCGTTTCGCTGTCGGGATCATATTTTCAATTAATAAAAAAAATATGCAAGGTCAAACAGATCCGCGGTCAAACCTTTACGAAAAAACTAACTTTCCATTATTTCCCCGTCAGCCCTCAACGTCAGGTGTCTTATTTTACCTGAGAAAAGAAATTAAAACACGTAGGTGAAAGGGACAGGGGCGTAGTTTTTCCCTAATCAGTTATTCATTAGCAGTCGTACTAGTCCATCATTAATTGCCGCGCGTGTGTGTGTGTGTGTGTGTGTGTGTGTGTGTGTGTAGAATCAACCAACCATAAAAAGAATACACTTTCCACCTAAATATTACCACCACCATCATCATCATCATTAAAAACACCATCAACATCACCATAAATTATCGAAAACACAAAGCAAAAGAGGACTTGGAAATAACAAATAATAACTTTTACTTTATATATAGTACACCACCACCACAACCACCAATATCCCAATCATCACTTTCACCATCACCACTAACCCAACGACGACCATCATCACCACCACATCCACCACCACCATCACCACCATCATCACCAACACTCACCACCAACACAACTCACCATTCACTGTCCAAAAATGGTGATGAGATGATTGGGCCGACCTCGCCACGCAGAATACTGATGTGACAAGAAAATCACTGCCGATTCACCTCCCTCACACTTTTTTGTCGTAAATTGTGAAGTTTTATTCAAATACCTTTTTCTATCGTCTATTTTTGGAGGGTAGTTTTTTATCACAATTCTTTTTTGCTATTCCTCATTTCCTTTGGGTTGACGTCAATGAATTTTTCCCTTACGTTTTTTTTATTTGGTATTTCTTTCTTTCCTATCCTCTTCCTCTTCCTCCTCCTCTTCGATCTACCATAAACGAAAAAAAATATGAGTAGGAATTTATGTGCAACGTGATGCTGGTGAAAGCGTCAATGATTTCTCTCTCTCTCTCTCTCTCTCTCTCTCAACATTTACTTTCCTCCTCCTCCGCTCTCCACTTATTTACCTAGAATTCACTTTATTTTGCGTTTTCCTATTATTCTCCCTTCTTTCTCTCTCACTTTATTTCTCGTTTTTATTTCCTCCTCCTCCTCTTCCTCCTCCTCCTCTTTTGTATTCATTTGCATTTCATACTCCTATTATTTTTGTCATTAATATATCTCTCTTCCAATTCTTCATTATCTACCCTTCGTGTATTATTGTCTTTTTATTTGCTTCCTTTTTTTCTCTGCAGTCTTTCAATGTCCCTCCCATTTATATTAGACTTCGTTTCATATATTCCCTTGATCCCTCTTTATCTTTCTTTCCTCTATGAATAGCCTTTTTTTCTACACTTATCGCTTCATCTTTTATCATTTTTCCTCTTATCACCTTTCACTAATTTCCTCACAATCTCTTCAGTCCTGCACTTTTTTTCACATTTTCACTCATAAATTAGTCTCTGGTCTCGTTCATTTTTCCCTATTTTTTTTCCTCCCCTCTCACCCTTCCTGTATCCCACTCATCTCCATCTATTCATCCTTAGCTCTATCCCATTCTATTTCTTATACTTTACCTATCAACTCTTCTCCAATTTACTCCACCCTTGGTTATCCCTCTCACTTTTTTTCTTTCATATTCTGCTCCATATTCCTCCTCATGTCTATTTCAATCAGCTCTTCGTTTTCTTGAATCCTAACAACATATCCGTTTCTTCTCCATCAACACGCATGTATTATTTTTCCTTATTCCTTCAACCTCCTTTTTCCATCCCTCAACCAGTTCATTCCTACCACAAGATCTCTCCTACCCTCGTCTATATCCCATCTCTCTTCCATTCATCCCCAATCTTGTTTCTTCTTTCTTTACTCCTCCACCTCCTTCCATCCCTCAATCACTCAGTTCCTACCATCCTATCTCTTTAACCCTCGTCTCTCTCACCACTCCCTCATCACTTCATCCGCAATCTTGTCTCTTGTTTCCTTACTCCCTCCAGCTCTTTCCTAGATCCTTCCATCCTAACTCTTCTTCCTTTATCTCTCCCGTCTCCCTCCGCTTCATCCCCACACCCGTCCCTTCTTCCAATACCATACACAGCCGCATTCTACCCGTCTTCCTTCCTTACAAACCATCCCTTCCACACGCTCTCCTTCCCCCTTCCTATCTCCCTCCCTCCCAAGCCAGCACGTCGGTGTGTTGTGCAGTTCACGTCCTGTTATGCTCGTGTTGTGTTGATGATTGTCAAAACTTCAGGCATATGTTTCGGCGCTATTTTTTGTGTGTTACTTTTATTTCAACCACCATTATCTTTAGCAGGGATACGGGTACCCTACAAACCGGTTTTTTCTTTTCTTTAATTCTGGGTACTACTTTTTTTCTCTTCCCTGTGGTCAATATTATAGAGGGTTTTATATTTTTTTGGAGGGGGAAAGGCGTAGAAACTTTATAGGTAGAATATCATTAGGGTTAGAGAAGGTAACACCGGATATAGCTTTACCTGTGTGTGTGTGTGTGTGTGTGTGTGTGTGTGTGTGTGTGTGTGTGTGTGTGTGTGTGTGTGTGTGTGTGTGTGTGTGTGTGTGTGTGTGTGTGTGTGTGTGTGTGTGTGTGTGTGTGTGTGTGTGTGTGTGTGTGTGTGTGTGTGTGTGTGTGTGTGTGTGTGTGTGTGTTTAAATCGTCTACACAATCCCAAACACGAGAGAGAGAGAGAGAGAGAGAGAGAGAGAGAGAGAGAGAGAGAGAGAGAGAGAGAGACTGAGTTACTTACATATTAATCGAATGCAGAGTCTTCATAAAGGATTTAATCGCACGCATAAAGGCTCGAATCCCTCTCTGTAAATCAGAGGTTTTCTTTGTTTGAGCACTCGAGAATGAAAAGTGTTTGGGCGTTTGTTTCATTTATGACACTCTCTCTCTCTCTCTCTCTCTCTCTCTCTCTCTCTCTCTCTCTCTCTGGGAATGCGAACACTTTTTTAGACTTTTTTTGATGTTTTGAGCCCGGAGAGAGCGAGAGAGAGAGAGAGAATGTTCCCCTCTTTGATCGAGCCATAAACACATTTCGCATTCACAAACGCCACACGAAAAAAGGGAGATCAGTTGAGGCCAAACATTCTCTCTCTCTCTCTCTCTCTCTCTCTCTCTCTCTCTCTCTCTCTCTCTTATCAACCTGTCGAGCCACACCGCGCTGATTAGAAATAAAAATTGAAGTAAAAACAAACGGAGAGACAAACAAACAAACAGACACACACACACACACACACACACACACACACACACACACACACACACACACACACACACACACACGGGCGATGCTGCAACGTTCGTCTGACAAAAAAAAATAGAAGGAAAACAAGAAAAAGAAAAGACATCAACAAACACGCATTTTTTTTATATACATTCATGGACATATTCATACATATACATACAGAAAAGTAAATACATCCCTCATGCATACATACAAACATTCATATATATCTGGCAATCATATCAGTCCATACACACATACATACATACACAAATGCACAGATAGAAACGCACACATGCATTCAAACATACATATCTGAAAAGAGTGCCTGACTAATAGATACCTCGATGGCAAAAATGCCGTTTGAATGTGTGCGTGATGTGTGTAATTCACCACGGCCTGATCACGTGTTGGACTCGTAATCGCCAGCAGGTACCCTCCCGACATGAGCAAGTGCTCTTTTATCGTCGATCTCTGGGTACTGCCAGGACCTCACACACCACACGCCCCATCCTCCTTGCTCAAGGGGGAACAGTAACCACCCCTAGTCAACGGAAAGAATCCGGCCTGAGCGGGCTCGAACCGCCGCCTTGTCAGACCGTGAAGCCTGGCAGAGCAGCGCTCTAACCAATTGCGCCACGGGAGTGTGTGTGTGTGTGTGTGTGTGTGTGTGTGTGTGTGTGTGTGTGTGTGTGTGTGTGTGTTTGTTTGTTTGATGAGAGAGAGAGAGAGAGAGAGAGAGAGAGAGAGAGAGAGAGAGAGAGAGAGAGAGAGAGAGAGAGAGAGAGAGAGAGAGAGAGAGAGAGAGAGAGAGAGAGAGAGAGGAGGGGGGGGTGACGATCTAGACAAGGTGAAAGCGAAATTAAAAGCACGTCGAGGCATATCCAGGAGAGACACGAGGAAGAAGATAAATACAAGACGGGAAGAAAAAGACACGTGGCTGCAGTAGGAGGAGGAGGAGGAGGAGGAGGAGGAGGAGGAGGAGGAGGAGGAGGAGGAGGAGGAGGAGAAGGGAAACCAACACGAATCACTCCCTCCGCCTCAAGCTTGTCACCGAACACAAAAGACTCACCGATATTGAAAACTTTTTGGGCCCGTAAGAGTGATCAATACACCCCCAACCCCCCTTCGTTACCCCCTTCCCCCCCCTCTCCAGCCTCCACTCCTGTTCCACCTTCCCCTTTTGCCTGTCTCCCTTGCTTCCATTCTCCCTCTCCAATCCCTCTCCCTCCTACTCCTTACTTCTTTCCTTTCCTTGCCAGTCTGCCTTCCTTCATTTCCCTCTTTTGCTTCTTATTCTACCTATTATCATCTATTACTTTCCTTCTCTTCTCACTCCTTTTCGTTTCCCTTCCTTCTCTCCCACCTCCCTACCTGGCTGTCTTTTCTTCCTTTTCTCTCTATCAGCATTCCTTCTCTCCCTTCCTTTTCCTGCTTCTTTTCATCCATTTTTGCATGCGTATCTTTCCTCTGCCTTCCCATTCTCCCATTCTCTCACTTCTCTTCCTCCCTCCTTATTTGCACTGTCTTTATGTGCTTTCTATTTATATTCTCCTCCTCCTCCTCCTCCTCCTCCTCCTCCTCCTCCTCCTCCTCCTCCTCCTCTTATTATTTACTTATTACTCCTCCCCTCGTTTTCTTTAGTACCGTATCATTTACCCCCCTCTCCCTACCTTCCTCTCTCCCTTCCTCCCTTTATTGTACTCTCCTTTACTCCCCTGTCCATCTAATGACCTTCTTCTACCCTCATCTTCGTTATTATTTTTCGTTATGTGCACCTTTCCATCACCCTTTATTTTTCTCTCTCATTCCTACCACTCCTTTTCTTCCCTCACATTTTCCTTTATCCCTATGCCTGTCTGTCCTTCTCCCTCCCTTTTCTCATCTTTCTTATTACCTTCCACCTTTTTACTCATCTTTTCCTTCTCCCAACCCTTTATCAGTGTGTCTTTTCTCTCCCTCTTCCTCCTCCTTTTTACTATCTTTTACCTATAATCTTCTATTTTTGTGTCTCTCTTCATCAATCTCCCATCCTCCCTATCTATCCTTTTCTTCTTTCTTCCTTCCTCTTCACCTCATCATACGTTCCTTTCAATTATTACCTCCCTTCTTTTTCCCTTCCTCATCGAATGTTTTGTTTTCCTTTTCGCATTCACCCCTTCTTCTTTCCTCATCTTCCTCTTCCTCCTCCTCCTCCTCCTCCTCCTCCTCCTCCTCCTCCTCCTCCTCCTCTTCCTCTCACACCAGCTGCTCACATCGAACGAAACCCGAAAGGCAAATTTTACGAGAAAGTGAACAAGTCGAAGTTTTTTTTGTTTTCCTTTTTTTTTTATCTTCCTTCGTTACGCTTCTTTTTTTTACGCCTACGTCCGTCTCGTTACCTAAATGAGAGAGAGAGAGAGAGAGAGAGAGAGAGAGAGAGAGAGAGAGAGAGAGAGAGAGAGAGAGAGAGAGAGAGAGAGAGAGAGAGAGAGAGAGAGAGTTATTTTCCAGTCGAGAAATGTGAATCACGGTCGAAATTATGCGGTGTGGCTGGCGAGCGCTCGGAGGGAAAATAAAAAAAAAAAGTAAAAAGTTTATGCCCGTTGTTTTGTTTTCTGTTTTTGTTCTGGTGTTGTTGTGGTGCTGGTGGTGGTGACGGTGGTGATGATGGTGATGTTGTTGTTGTTGTTGTTTGGTGGTGGTGGTGGTGTAGTGGGAGTAGAGGGCGCTATAGATTTCCCTTCCGTGTGCGTGTGTATGTGTGTGTGTGTGTGTGTGTGTGTGTGTGTGTGTGTGTGTGTGTTCCCGTCTCCCTACACCCATTCATCAAGGCCCCACACTGTTCCCAGGATCTATATATTTCTCTTCACCATACCAGAACACGCTTTTAATATTCACCAAAAGCCTGAGGATGAAAAAAAAAGAAATATGGCGTAGGAGCAATAGTTGTGGAAGTAGTAGTAGTAGTAGTAGTAGTAGTAGTAGTAGTAGTAGTAGTAGTAGTAGTAGTAGTAGTAAATGTTGTTGTATAAAGTATATGAACAGCAACAACTAATAAATAATAAGTGCCCACAACAAAAGTAAAACAAAACAACAAAAAACAAACAAAACAAAAAGTCAGAATCATCCCCCGTAACAACGAAAACACACACACACACACACACACACACACACACACACACACACACACACACACACACACACACACACACACACACACACACACACACACACACACACACACACACACACACACACACACACACACACACACGTGGCAAAAGCGAAAAATATAAAAACTACGTAAAATCACTCACTGACAAGACGCACGCACACCAAAAAATTCCCTCGTAATCCTCTGCACCGCCCTCCTCGTCTTTCCGGCCTCATTAATCAAGGAACACAAACGAACAGAAACACAAAGAAAACACGCAACAAAAAACAAAATACACAAAACCACACGGCAATGTAACGCAAACTTCCCCAGTAACACAACGCAACACACGGAAGCAACACATGAAAAAAATGAAATAAAAAAATAAGACGCACAGAAAACGGAGCAATGAACGCTCTTTGCTACGGAGACTCAGGAAGAAAACTGTAAAATAAGAATGAAAAGTGACAGTAATTAAATCAAGCACCAGTGAGATCATAAGTAAATAAATTAAATAAAATCAAACATGAGAACAACAGAGAACATAGAGAACAGAGCACATTGGGATCACCTTCAGAGGACTTTATAACCTAAAAATATCTCATAACTAAAAACAAGGAACATCAGATTGAAGACCAGAAAAGACAGAGCAGAGAGGTGAATAAAACAGGAGTGAGGGAATAGGATGGAAGGAAATAAATAGAGGAAAAAAATAAATAACCCCTCCAGTAGGAATTAAGGTAAGGAGGAAGTCACAGAACAAGAGATGACAAAACGAAAGAGTGGGTTGGGAGGAAGTAGATGGAATTAACCTGGTAGCTGCAGGGATCATGTTTCTTAAAGGCCCCTCTAAGCGAGAAAAATGAGAAAAAAATCATCACTCACGCAAACCATTTCATAATATATATCAACGCATTTGTGATCAGTTTATGCATCATCTATTCTGGGGGGTTTATATCATGGCAAAAATGTGGCCCGTCGTTGGTACACGGTAAGGCCACAAATTTGGCCCATCGCTGCTACCGGGTTAAGACAAGAAAGAAACGAAAAATAAGTGGAATCACTACAGTACGGAAAATTTAAATAGATACCAAAGATGGAGATAAAAAACGATAAGAGAAAGAAAAAAATATAAGGGAAGTAAAGAACAAAAAGCAAAAATAAATAAACGTGAGGGGAAAGTGGAGGAAGCGGAGGGAAATAAAGAACTAGACGTCAAAATATGCTGAGGAGGAAACTTGGCAAGGATAAAAGAAAAGGAGGTAGGAAATAGGACAAGGAAAATGAAAGAGACCGTGTGAAAGGAATTGTTGAGGTAAGGAAAAAGCTAAATAACGCAATAGAGGGAATTAAAGAACGAAAAGTGTGAGAAATAATGGAGGAAACAAAAGAACGTCAAACCAAAGAAACACGTGTAAAGAAAACTAAGAAAAGGAAAAGGAAAACAAAACAAAATCGGGAGCAACTAAAGAAAAGGAAGAGGAGAAAGGAGAATGACGCGAAATAAAAGAGACGCTTCGAGAAGAAAATTAACAAAAGAAAAGAAAAACAAAACAAAATGTGAAGGAACCAAAGAAAGGAAGAGGAGGAAGGGACGCAGGCGCTGGGGAAGAATCAAAGACAAAAAAAAAAAAAACGAGTAAAACAAACACTGGAAGGGGAAAATTAATGAAAGTGGTAGTCAAAGAAACACAGTGGAAAGAATTAAGGGACACGAGGGGTAAAATAAACACTGTGGGAGGGAATCAGGGAATGTGGAAGTGAATTATAAATAGCCACTGAGGCAACCCAAGAACAGAGCATAGCAAAGATAAACACTGAGGAGGGAATTAAAGTAGAAGAGGATGAAGGAAACAACGAAGTGAACCCACGAACTGAAGAAGGAAAGAAACACACACACAGAAAAGAGTTGAGGTACGAAGTGGTGAAAAAAACGCTATGGTACTGAAGGGATTATGGACCGGGGAAAGAAATAAAAAGGCTGTTGAAGGAATTAAGGTAAAAAGGAATGGAGGCTGAGGTAGGTAAAAATGGACAGGGAGAACAGAAAGAATAAATGACACAAAGGGAAGATATTCAAGTACGAGAAGATGAAATAAACAGATTAGAGAGAATGATTATGATAAAGTGCTAGGTGGAGTACGGATGAACTAGAGAAAATTAGAAACAAACAGCCCAGCAGGAAGAAATAGAAATACCAAGAGGAAAAATGGATACACTTAAAGAGGAACTAGAGAACAAGAGGAGAACAAGAGGCATTAGGACGAGGTGGATAATTATATAGGAACAAAATAAACAAATGTCAAAATAAACTAGAGAGCAAAAGGATCATAAAGGAACCACTGCCAGCGAAAGTAAAGTACAGGAAGAATAAAATAAACATCGATGAGAGGAGAAACGAAGTAAAAAGAAAGGCAAAACAGACATCATATGAAAATAGGGAACATAAGGAATTCAAGAAGCACAAATTAATCACGGCCCGAAATCAATGTACACGAGGAATCAAAAATACAATGTGAGAGGAGAAAACGAAAGTAAAAAAATGAAAAGGAAAACCAGTCGTCAGAGGAAACTAGAGCACAAGGAGGATAAAAAATCATAGCGGGGGAAATTGAAGTACAAGAGGAATAAAAAAAAATAAACAATGTGGAGAGAAGAAAACTAAATAAAAAAGACAAAATAAGACTTCAGACGAAAACTGAGCGTAAAAGGAGCATAAAAGAATCATTTTGGGGGAAATTGAAGTACAAGAGGAATAAAAATAAACAATGTGGAGGAAGGGAATTACAGCAAGAAACAAGTGAAAGAAACACAGCGTCCAGGCGGCGGCTGCGGGCAAAAATATCCAACTTAAATGAGGACTGTGCGGCGGGGGGGGGGGGGAGGGAAGGGGGGAGGAAGGATTTGAGAAAGAGGATTGCCGGGGGATAAACTAGACTGTTAAGGGATAATAGATTGCCTCCCCTTGCCCCTTATCCCAGGCCCCCTCTTCCCCCGTCCTTCCCCCTGCCTCTCACCCTCCCCTTCCCCACTTTCTCCCTTTCTCCCTCCCTCCCGTTTTTACCTGTCTGCAAACAAGGCGGTTTCATATATTTTGGCTTTATTTTGTCGGGAGGTAATTCTTTCCGGGTTATTTTTAGTTTCCTTTCAGGTTTCCTTATCGCATTATCCCCTCTCTCGCCTTTTTCTTCGTCTTTCGTAATCCCGTTCTTTATTTGGCGGTCGCCTTTCGGTTATATTTAGTTCCCTTCTCTGTTTAATTAATTTTTATCCTTCATGATATTCTTTTCCTTTCAGTTTGTGACATATTTTCGACACAATGTTGTTAATCTTCCAAGCAAGATAAACGCACTGAAACACTCTCATAACAATTAACATACACCTTTATTGCAAACGTCGACTTATCAATGTTATGATTTAGCCAAACATGTATCCCTTATTGCAACCGTCATACCCGAAGCACTATTTTTCCTTGTTAGATGGAATAGTTTCCACTCAATTATGGCAGTTCACTATGACACTTTAACTTTCAACCTTTGGTCTTGTTTAAACCCCAATCTTATTAACTAAAGTTTCTCTAGTGAAATAATACTTCTTTAGCTCACTTGTAGATTACTCAATATCAAGTTTCCTTTTTTTCTATCTGTATATCTATAGACAGCTAGATGATAGATAGGTAGATAGATAGATATAGATATAGATAGATAGATAGATAGATAGATAGATAGATTGATTGATAAAGGTCTCCACACAAGGGAACACAATGATCTAAGAAGTGTCTTGAAGGCCTGCGAATGACGGCCTCTGAGAACCTGTTATCCCCATCTGCCTTTTCCATCGTAGTCATGCAATCTTCATTTCAAAGTTCGTTATACTTGCACTAACTACATTACTGATCCGCTTCCTCCATTCATCCACCGCCATACTTGTGTGCCAGTTTTCCCAATCTCCCTGAATCTGTATTACTGCAAGTTGTATGCACTGCTGCCAGTCGCATCAATCTTTCTCAGCTGAAGTGTTTCATCAACATCACCTTCATTAATCTTTCTTGCCTACTTAAAAACTTTTATCAGCAAGTCATCTTTCAGCCAATGTTTTTCTTCTTCCAAATAATCCAAATTAAGCTGCTAAAATATTTTATAAGTATGATACGTGTCCTACCCTTGAGACCTGGGACATCTAAGACTTCTAAAATAAACGAGAATGTTTTTTATAAGCTTTAACAAATTCAGCCAGCGTTTTCCCGCCTCCTGTTATATTTTTGTTATTAATCCAATCATGATTATCAATTATTATTAATAAAAAATCTTCACATACAAAATTCAAATGATTCACCCCAGCGTTGCTTGCCTGTTCGCACGTCATTAATTATACAAATCACGAGGCAGAGCAGCCACCTGGAAACACTGGCCACAGGTGCACCCAACGGCATGACACACTGGCAGACGGACACAGAAAAGAAAATGGTTAATAGTGAAATATAGAAAACGCAAGTAAAACAAGAAATAATCGATGCAGTGAGGGGAAACATGACCAATAAGCAAAACTTATTAATGCTCAGGCGACAAGTGCAAAACATACCCTGATCCACTAAAACGAAAAAAGTATCTGAAGACAAGAAATTGCATCACTATTTTACTGAGAACTATATAAATTAGTCTTCTTAAAAATAAATGTACATGCAGTAAAGGTAACATACGTAAAATTCATCAGTAGGATTTTTTACAGCAGAGACGGCAGGCCCAGAACATAGGGCAGAAAATAGGTCGCCAATTCACTGTCCCATCAAACATAATACAAGGTACCAAAAAAAATATCTATTTTGGTAAAGGGGCATTTTGATATTCCCTTCTTGCAAAAGTTTGAGTCAAAAGACGGATGAAATACAGAGAATGAAGGGAGACATGAAAGAGTAGAGATACTAATTAACTCTTGCATTAGGAAATTACAAAGCATATGAATATAAATTTGCTAGTATATAAATATGAATAAAAAAAATCAAGCAACACAGCAATATCGTTAATGAGCCGACGCATCAGTAAAGACAAACGGTAAAATAAAAACAGATCGAGGCAGAAACACCAAAAAAATAGCACAAGAAAACATAAACCAACCTGCAGGCCGAGGAAGAGGAGTTCAGGTCAGGTCAGATGAGGTCAGGCCAGGTAAAAAAACAGGTAACCAACACGGTAATGAGCGGCGGCCAGGTGTGTGAGGGGCTCCGCTGACCTTTTGACATTCACCTGGGAAAGAATGCAACTAATGAATTATGGCTGGAAAAAAAGTTTGAAAAAATAAATAAATACTCATTCTACATTTGCCGCACAAAATATTAGCGAATAATTACCAAGCTGTGAATTCATAATCAAGGCTGCTTAAATTATTCATTCCGGCAAATACTTCAGTTAATAATGTGATGGGAGGACTTATCTGTTGGGACGTGCCAGGAAGGGAAGGGTAGGGTAGATAGGTAGGTAAGGGAAGGGAAGGGAAGGGAAGGGAAGGGAAGGGAAGGGAAGGGAAAGGAATGGAAGGGAAGGTA
>NC_066547.1:10563060-10618060 GCF_024679095.1 Eriocheir sinensis
CTTCTCCTCCTCTTCCTTATCATCTTCATTCTCCTCCTCCTTCTCCCACACTTACTATACTATTTTTACATCTAATACAGACAAAGGAATGTAATCTTGCTTTGAATACACCGCGAAATAATATTCTCACAAGGTAAGAATATCAACGAAAACAAGTTTACTTGAATAAAATTTTACTGGCAAATCATTCCTGTGGCCCCATTGTTGCTGCTTGTGATATCACCAGCATCACCACTATTATTATTACGTACATGAGATCAAGCACGAAGCACTCGACGTTGTCCTCCTCCTCCTCCTCCTCCTCTTACTACTACTACTACTACTACTACAACTACTATCAACGCACAAATTAAGAAAGCATTAACAATTTTCTGGTTTCACTAATTTAAGGGACATGAAGAACAAACTCCAGGTCAAAATGATTCTAGACCTTCCAAAATTATTTCTTTCAAACTTCTTCTTTTTTAACCTTAAATTCTGTACACGTTTGACTTGCATACGGTCTTCTTGTTTTTTAGTGTTTATTTAATTACTGCTAGTTATTGTTTATATTATCATCATTATTATCATTTTTGTTACTATTTTTGACATTATTATTTTGTAGTAGTAGTAGTAGTAGTCTTGGTAGTATTCATCTGCTATTGTATTTTATCATTGTGCAGTCATCACTTACTATAATCACGAATTTTATCATCATTGTTACCATCGTCGGCAGCAGCAAAACAATAAACAAACAAACAAAAACTATACCACCGAATCCTTAGCGCTCCAATCAGCAAAAAGAAATAAAAGGAAACGTTATGGATGAAAAAGCATGCAGCCTGGCCGTCACCCATCAATCACCAACGCCCGCCGAAGAATTTAATTGTGTTTTTCGCGTCCGGCAATGAGTATAAAGAGAGGGAAACAAAATGACGCATGTATTCAATTTACCCAGCAGTGCCATTTATTTAGCTTTTTCGTTATTATGCACTATTGTTTTGTTCTACTGATACTCATTTGTTTTGTTTTTCGGTTTTTACTTGTGATAAACCTAGAGTCAGGCTGTATCTTGTTTCTATGTTAATACTTTCACACTTCAACAGATACTACTAACATTATTATAATAGTGATGCTAATGAAAATAGTAACATGAAGAGTATGAATGTGAATAATGATAAAATAGTAATGATTTGAAAAATAATGACAAACAATTAAAATTTTAACAATAGTTGATAATGATAAAATAATCATAATAATAATATCAAAAATGTTAACAATAATTATTACTATTATTATTGTTATTATTATCATTATTATTATTATTATCTCTAATATAATTATTATCAGTATTATAATTACCATTACTATAATCATATTGATGTTTTGGTAGTAATGCTATTATAACTTATTTCATTGGTATTACCATTAATTTGTACTTGCAGCAACAGAAACAGCAGCCGCAGGCAGTAGTAGTCTATTATCAAAATGTGCACACACACACACACACACACAAGAAAAAAAAACACGGAAAACAGTGAGTTATAGTGATTATCTTAACTGGTTGTCAATTGGACTAAATCCAGTTGACAACCAGGATAATCACTTACTCCCCTAACTGTTTTCCGTCTGTTGTGTGTGTGTGTGTGTGTGTGTGTGTGTGTGTGTGTGTGTTATTGTCTTCTATCATTATGCAATCATTACTTACTTTAATCACGAATATTATCGTTGTTACCATCGTCATTATCAGCAAAACAGGAAACAAAAATAACACCAACGAATACTGTGATATAGTACTTACCGACTAGCTTGTTAGTGAATGACGTCATGAGTGTCTTGATTGGCTTCTTGGTGTATCACGTCATGAAGGCAGCGTCTTGATTGTCTCGTATCCGAATGGCACCATGAAGCCAGTGATGTCACCAACAGAGGAGGTTGATGGTTCTGAGAAATGGCAAAAAATGTTGGCCCACTCAGGCAAAGAATTTAAAATCACACACACACACACACACACACACACACACACACACACACACACACACACACACACACACACACACGCGCGCTCTCTCTCTCTCTCTCTCTCTCTCTCTCCGTAATAAGCCATAATGTAGGACAATACGAAAAACACAAATAATATATATGCATTTATATATCAACTTTACGACAACTCGAACACTCACTAAAGTAGGCGTATCCCTCGTAGCGTTCTTACTCGTAGTGTCTTCGCCATCAGTCACACAAAGAAAGACATGCAGACACACCTGTTTACTAAAAAAATATCTCGAGAGAAATGATTAGTACATCTGGAAGGGAAGGCACGTGGTTAGTACATGGCGCTTCCTAATGAATGACGTAAGGGAGAAGTAACACTCACTTGGGCTACCGCTGCTCCCCCGCCGCTCTGTCCCGCGCTGACACCTGTCTCTTGGCACCTACCTGAAAAAAGACATCATATCATTAAGATATTTATAGCTTAAGATATCTAAAGCACTGGAGTCAACAGATATCCAGTGCCTCAAATGCATACAAAAGATGGCCCAAGAATTTTGCGTTCTGCACAGAATCGGACTGACTGTTTACTTCGTAAAAAAATTCACGCTAACTATAGCTACACAGCCTACTGTAGTGCCTACTGGACTACATAACACAGCCAACCCAGGCAGCAGCCTCCTGCATGTCGGAAGGGGGGGGGAGCCAAAGACGCAAGCAGAGGAGGCAACGACACAGAGGAAGCAGGGGGGCGGTGTTGTAAACGTGAGGAAGCAGTTCTGACATTTGGTACGTTACTCCAATGGAGAGTGGGTGCTTTTTGAAGAGATACTGGAAGTGTCTATTCGTGTCTGAGTTGAGTGAGAGTTGGTGGAGGTTGAACGTAGAATCCTCGACCAGGGTCTTAACTAGCGGATGTTTAATTTTGAAGTGCTGCGTGCAGCCAACGGTGAAAACAGGCAGTGCAAAGTACCCAGATTGTCGTACTCAGCACCAAGTATATACGAGTTCCCAGCCATACAAATAACGATATTCAGTCATACTAATTGTTAAAACCGCTAATTATTGATGTATTCAGGGTGAGTGGAAAGGATAAATACTTTCCCAAAAAAAAAGTATGGTTATCGTTTTCTAAAATAGATTCTCGCACATCTGGGAGCGGTGCTTCACGTGTTGCCATCAAGCGCCGGTGGCGGGCGGTCAGCAGGGGCACACGCGCGGCCCAGGTAACGCACACCTTGACCTTCACACGGGGATTATTCGGGCCTCTGTGTCTTACTTCGCCTCGTAACACATCACATGAATCAAGCTGGGGTACAATAATAAAAAAAATTAGTGAGATTCAGAGGAAATCACGTAAGAATGAATAATTGGAAGCGGTAGTTGCGGGGGTGGTGGTGGTGGCGGCGGCTCACCAATGTGCTTCGCTCGTTATAAGTCGTTGGTTTCACTATTAGCGTGATGATAAAAGCTAAGGGAAAGTCCAACCTCGAGGACTTTGCAAAGAGAATATCATTGTCGTACTGGATATTTGACTATAATCCACTAAAGACATGAATACCACAAGGATACGTTAACAAGCGGTTTGCCAATCACCTGTTAGCAGAAGCCTTGATATACCTCTATACACCCTCTACACTACTCCGGATGCTTTCAAATACATAATACAAGATTTACGCATGGTGGAGTACCGAATTAACTGATAAGTATAGCAGAGTAATGGTATGCTCATCTTACATCATGACCAACGTTACCAGATTATCGTACTCAGAGCATAGTATTTACCGGTTTTTGACGCCTAACAATTGCCAAGAAACATCAGGATTTAACTATTTTAACGATAAATATAAATGAATCTAGTTATTGGGGCCCAGGAGACAGTTTTGGGTCGGAAGTTGGTAAATAGAGAAGGCTGAGTACGACAATCTTACAACGTTGATCATGACACGGCAAAGTACCGGTTAGGCTATTTCAAAAGGAATGGTTTGGGATGCTGCTGAGTTTTGCGTTGCATCCTATCAATAACATGATAGAGACAGGTAATCGACACGTAAAACAAATAGAAAAGATAAAGAATAATGGAGATGGCAGTGACGCCGAGTAATGGGAGGTGGATGCGTGAGGAAGCGGGCGGCGTCCCAATACTTGCTCCCAGCCCTCACCTCCGGCGCATGGCTTGACACCGGTTGTCTGGTTTTACACTGTGGCCTAAACAATACTCACCACCTTCATACACTACTTATAATACCTAAGTACTCACCTGGCGAAGTAGAAGAGGCAGCTGAACCCCCGCGATGAGCTATATGGACACGTGGAGAGCAGTAAACCCACGAGTGATGCGCTGATGCTCGAACGGAACTCGTTTGTTCCTGCGCCGCTTCGCCCACCGTTGCCAGATTATCGTACTCAGAGCATAGTATTTACCGGTTTCTGACGCATAACTATTGGCAAGAAACATCAGGATCTAACTATTTCAACGATAATTATAAATGAGTTTCGTTATTGGAGCCATGAAGACAGTTTGGGGGTAGGAAGTTGGGAAATATAAGCGGCTGAATACGACAATCTGGCACGCTGGCTTCGTCCCGGCCCCCGAGGCCCGCCACTCGTCTCAATCTTCGAACAGGTCTTGCAATATTGTGTTCTATTTCTTTTCAGTACCTGTAATAAACGCCAGGTCGTCTTTGAGTAAGCTGAATATTAATCGTTTACATTTTAAGAAGGAAGGAATTGAAGGCAAGTAAGTTTGTGAATAGTTTTACATAAATAAGATACTCGGTAACGCTTTCGAATACCAGCCCAATAAAGCTCATATGATCACCTCCCACCATCACCTCATCTCGTGTTATGATTATCCTGACACCTTCTCACATCTTTGCGCCATCACCATACTCTAATCTTCCATCATATGACGCCAGAAACTAACGTTGGTGTTCAATGCAAGCGACTTATTATCACATATAAATAGGAAGAAAACGTGTTGCTGGTATTTGTGATGAGATGTGCCACGAGACAAAAGCATTCATTGGCTCTCGATTCCATCAATAGCAGACCAAGACACATGAGACAGAAAAAAATGTTTACTACGCCACCAAACTTCTCTATATCTAAATAAATAGCCTAGTCGTAGATAGTACTTTTATCTCATTTTTCCACAAATATTAATGTGTAGTGCATGATAGAGATGATACATTGTGACGCCCATGCATAATGAGAATACCATTTGTTACTCCCTACGTCAAAAACAGAGAGAGAGAGAGAGTGTGTGTGTTTTCCCCTTTCATTCTTATATTTTTATTCCTCAGCGTCCAGATGATCGAGGATGCAACGAAGACGAGTGAAGACGAGGAAGACGAAACAAATGACGCAGCATCCGACGACGACCACAATGACACAGAGGCAATAGAGAAAGATAAAGAGATGGAATATGAAGAAAAAAAGAAAGAAACGACAGAGGGAACAGAGGAGGAGGAAGGCGAGAAGGCCGAGGAAAATGAGGGGCTTTATGTGGAAGAGAGTTTCTACGAGGATGAAGACCTAGAAAAGGGAACAGATGATTTGGTGTTCCTGCAGGGAGGCACGTGGCCAGATGGAGTTGCCCAGCTTGCACCACCGAGAGATGTGAATGGCCTCAGGGGTGAACAGGTATGAGGAAAAACTAGCGGTGGGATGGGGAGAAAGTAGGAAGGATTTTTCTCTTGGGGGGGAGGGAGGGAAATTCTGATGTACATGCATATTACTGCATAAAAGTTTCGTAACCGTTTGCATTAGCTTACCTTTAGTGATGAAGCTAATCAGTGAGACTTTTCTCTACAGCGAATCAAAAAGACTCTTCCCTTTCTCTTCATTAAAAAAAAATGTAACCTTGCAATATCATTAGGCTCCTAGGGCACATGCTAGACTCGGAGACTATTACCCACCCTCTGTGTGCACATTTTCCGTGAAGATACACCAAAAAAAAAAGTGCAGTGAATATATTGTCTCCCGCAGTACGGCGCCGGGCGTGGTAACGGGGGCCTTCGTCGAGCATCCCGGGACCTGGGCTTGTCACACTACCCTCACTCAGGTATACTATATAAAGCCAACGTAATGGTAACCTGCACATCCCAACCCACCCTCACCCTGCCGTACATGTCTTCTTAATTAAAACGATGGACTTCTCTCCACCTTGACGTTTCCTTCTGCCTCTCCTTCCCCAAGAGACTTCCCTCCGTGCTGCCTTACATGTGCTCTTAATTAATGTGATCAAGTAATCCGTTCCTGTCCCTCTACCCCTCCCCCAGAGTCCGCCCCCCAGCTGCGCTACACGCCCATCGAGCAGACGGTGTCTCCCGGGGCGCCCGTGTCCCTCAAGTGCTCGGCCGTGGGCTCCCCGCTCCCGGTGATCACCTGGACCCGCGACCAGCAACCCCTGCCGCCCTCCCACAGGTAAGCTGCACCCACCAACACTTTGTCCCTCTCACTCCCTGACTTCCCCGTTACCCTCTGAGTTATTAATACTGGGTTACTTATACCCTTCTCCTCATACTCTACCCAGGACAAGCATGGGCACTTCCAATATATTTGACCCCCACTCCCTTCTCTCAACACCTTCCTCCCTCCCACATGATAAGCGTAACACACTTAATATACTGACCCTCCCTCTCTGTTAACACCCCTTCTCCTTCCCCAGGACCAGCGTGGGCAGCTTCCGCACGGCGCTGGGGCAGGTGGTGAGTCATGTCAACCTGAGTGACGTAACAGTGCGGGAGGGCGGCGCCTACACCTGCACCGCCCACAACGCCCACGGCTCCCAGTCACACTCCGCCCGCGTCAACGTTTACGGTGAGTCCACAGGCCCTTGACAAGTTGACACCTCTACCCACCCAACCTACCTCCCCACATCGCCTACCCATCTGCCTGCCTTATCCATCCCCCTCCTCCTTCTGCACCGCCCACAACGCCCATGGTTCTAGTTGTAAGTCCGCCCGGCTTTGAGTGAACGGTCGGTGAGCCCTGTGTCCACCCACTGACTGCCCTCTCCCCCCCTTCTCCCCACACATTCCCAAATCATGTTGCAACTTGCTCACCATCCGCTAACTTGCCATCCCGCTGCTCTCCCAACACAAACACCTTTCTCCCCTCCGCAGGTCCGCCCTTCGTACGCGCCATGCCCAACATAACGGCCGTGGCCGGGGAGGACGTGCGGCTGTGGTGCCCCGCAGGAGGCTTCCCAACGCCAGCCATCTCGTGGAGGAGGGACAACCGCGCACTCCCCGCCTCAATCAAGTGAGTGAGGCCAAGCAACGGGGTGCTGAGCGTGTGTGTGTGTGTGTGTGTGTGTGTGTGTGTGTTGAAGGAATGCTGTGTCTAGGTGCTGTGTACGGGTGTTGGGGACAGGAGGCGACAGTGTATGTATGTTTCAGGTTCATTGGACGTGCGAAGTTCAGCCTATGTGTACATGATGACTACAGGAGGTACAGAGAAACGCCACGAAGGAGATGCTGAGATAGGAATGTGTGTGTAGGTCTGAGCTGGCTGTGCTTGCGATCACTGAGAACACGCAGGAGGCGTTGAGTTCATCCAGCATGTTTGTCTTGCAGGCAGGAGGTGCAGAGCAACGGCACGCTGCTGGTGCGCGCCGCCAGCCACGAGGACGCGGGCCGCTACTCCTGCGTGGTGACGGGCAGGCAGGGGCAGACCGCCGCCTCCCACACCTTCCTCCACGTTCTCAGTCAGTACAGCGAAACATTACATGCTCGCCACTCCTCCCCTCGATTTCTCAAACACCACTTTCCCTATGATTCCCCTTTCTTCGCAAATGTTCTTTTTTTTTTCTCCTCTCTAGTGTTCTAAAAACTCGACTCTCCTGAATTTTTTTATCTTCCTCCTTTCCCTCCATCTCTCCATTCCTCCAGTCATTAAACTCCTCCCTTTTATCCCATTACATATGCTTAGTAACAGCATGCCTTTAAGTTTATTTTACCCGCCTCCTCCTACTGGAATTACTATGCACATTTTTTTTAATATTTTATCAAAAAAAGTAACGAAAATAACTCCAGCTACCTTATATTAGGATATGCATTAGAATCATCTGATAATAGTTTCAAAGAACTTGGCCGTCACTTTTTTCCTACGTTGGTATGACTATTAACCAAAAAACTTATACAACAACGTAACCTACGGCGGTTGTTGAACTGTCTCTAATCTTCAAAAACCTAAATCCTCCTCATTTTGCCTCTTTTGTATCTATCCTCATCGTCCCCAGAACCCCCTGAAATCGACACATTCACCTTCCGCCAAGGCCTGGAGGAGGGCCGCAGAACGCAGCTGTCGTGCATGGTGACGAGCGGCGACCTGCCCATCACCATCAACTGGCTCAAGGACGGCCGCCACCTTCAACACGACCCCGACCTCGAGAGTAAACAAGTTAGCGACTTCTCCATGGTGAGTTGAGTCACCCCGCGAAAGAGCCAGAAAACGGGATAGATTAATGGATAACTGATGAATTTTTCCTTTTTTTTTTATTATTATTTTTTTTTTTTAGACGAATATGCGGTTGAAAACAAAGACTATTACTGGTACAAACGCCGAAGAAATGTAAAGCTTCCATAAAGGATTTGGATATGACATGTGTTGACTGCGCTGTTTATAGTTCTTGATCTTCGTATTTCGATGTGATATTTATTTTGACCAAGCAACTTCTGATATTTCAGTTTACCTGGATACCTCTCAATGACGCGGAAAATTCACGTAATGGGAAAACTCGCGGTGATTGTTTGTGGCGTCTATATCATTTCCTCCTGTTTGCCGCATCACAAGTAATTTCGAGCAACTTTCAGTGAAAATGTGAGCCTTTGTTGGGCACTTTGATCTAGTTTGTTGTCATCCGATCTGTTTACACCGGCGTTCCTCGCTCCCTTGGCATCCGATAGGATGAAAGGTGTAATTTATTTTTACCAATCGACTGTGCCATATTTTTTTTCCAACAATATTCAAAACTAAATCGCCCCACGTTCTGACGTAACACAACGCAACGAAAAATATTGCTTCACAACTCAAAAATTCTTGTAGAGAAACATAAAACTGTCATAACCCCAAAAAGATTGAAAGCGGATGTGCAAAACATAAGTGCCACTGGAACTTTAGAAGCAAGCAACTGAACCAATAAACAAGTATCTTCTACCTTTTCCCTACTTACAAAGCTGGGTTAGTATCATAAAATGTTTTTACTTAAGGAAAATAGAGAGAATGTGATCTGGAAGAAATCATGTCGGTGGAATGTTTCACCTACATAAATACTACTTTTTCCCCTGCTAGCATTGTATTTAAAGGAGAGAAAGGTTCTAAGCGATGAACCCAAACGTTCTGAGGCCAGAGTTTATAAAAGCAATCATTCAATAAAAGTAAAGTTGCACAATATTAATGTGACACCTGATTACCCTCATCCCCCCCGCACCACCAATACCCAACCCTCCCCCCTTCCCTCCCACAGGTGCTGGTGTTCAAGCGGCTGCAGGAGCACCACTCGGGCGCCTACACCTGCGAGGCCGCCAACGCCGCCGCGGCCGTCAACCACACCGCCATGCTCAAGGTCAAGGTAAGTGTTCCGAAAAAATAAAAAAAAGTGAACAATTTAAAGAGAGAGATATAGACAGACAGATAGATAGACGGACAGATAAATAGATATAGATAAATTGAAAGACCGATAAAGTCAGAGAACGTAATATACTGAGCAGGACAAAAATTAGGCTGAGGTGGAAGAGACAGGCTTTCCAGATAAGTAATAGTGAGTGGAATATTATCAGTGCATCTGCTCACCTGTGTTGTTTACATTTTCACAAAGGTGTCGCCCCGGTGGGTGGTGGAGCCCGGGGGAGGCACGGCGCTGGTGGGGTCCACGGTGGTGCTGGACTGCAGCGCGAGAGGCCATCCCCAGCCCGTCATTACCTGGATGAAGGCGCCAGGTAGACTATTGGAGGTGGTGGTGGGTGGGTGGGGATAGTATTGTCTTTGAGTTCTTATATTACTTTTTTTTATCTCTACTATTTATTCTGCACAAGACTAACCTCACACACAATAGATAATGGATAACTTCCCTTCAAAACCATAGTACTCTTAACAAACATTGCTGCTTAATTCCTTAGACGCAACTTATATAACAAGAGCAAATAAGATCACATGCAACAGGAGGCCAAACATATATAATTCTCGCTACATCCACTGAAGGCAATTTACTCCAAAAGAATCCTTAACAATTGAGAAAACCACTTACCTGAGACCACTGCTTCCAGGTAAGGTCAAGGGTGACTTTCAGCCGCTGGTGGTGGATGGCTTGAGCTCCTCGCAGGCCTCCAACGGGTCGCTGATCCTGAAGGACGCCAAGACCACGGACGCCGGCTGGTACCTGTGTCGAGCCGGGAACTCTGTTGGGAAGCCGATCTCCAAAGCCGTCCAGCTGACTGTTCATGGTAGGTTACTGGGGTGTGAGTGTGCTGCAGCCTCAGAGGGAAGATGTGCTGTAATATTAGAAGAGAAGAATGGGAAAAAAGTGATCTGCCAGATATATGAGATAAAGGGGAGATTAATTCATGTTTTGGGGATGGTATAAAAATGAAAGAAAGTGGTACTGTTGATAAAAGGGTAAAGAGAAAGTCAGAGTGTAAGACCATGGAAGGAGGGCTGTCAGAGAAATGTTTATGTTTATGTTACAAAGTGAAGTGCGTTCATCACATCCTTATAATCTTCCTCATGAGCCCGTATTCTGTACTCCTTGTTACCATTACTTCCTGCCATCCCTACCCTGTCTCCCTTGGGCCTTATCTCCCTCTCCCCTTGTCCCTGCCTCCTCCCCCATTCCTACTCCCCATGACTCTCTAGCCCCTTATCCATCTCACTTCCTCACCCCCTGCCACTTCACCGTTGTCTCACTTATCTTTCCCTCAGCCCCTGCCCGCGTGGTGACGGAGGGCGGCAGGGTGACGGGCCACGCCGGACAGGTGGTGACGGTGGCGTGTGAGGCCACAGGTGACGACCCGCTCACCCTCACCTGGCTGAGGCACCACGCGCCCATCTCACCTGGCCACAGGTAACACTCAGAGCTGCAACATTTCATTTTCAGATTTAGTTAGTGTTTAAAAGCTCAGTACCATGTCAGTCTATAAGTAATCCCTTAAAAACAATTACATCTTCTTCTGTGATATAACGGGGGGGGGGGGGATTTATAAGACTGACCAACATAATCCACCTCTTTAATTCTCCATCTTCATTTTTGTTCTTCCTTCATTACCTGCTCCACCACCCATTATTTACCTTCATCTCCTACTCGCATCCTCCAGGGCCACAGTAACAGAGAGTGAAGGCGGCGGGATGGTGCGCGCAGTGCTGGAGATGCGCTCCGTCACCTCTGCCGACGCGGGGCCATACACCTGCCGCGCTAGCAACCCGCACGGGGACCACTCGCAGGTGTTCGACGTAGCCATCATAGGTGAGGCCCCGACAAACCCTGAGGCCGTCTCCTTGTCTAATATTAAAGCTCATTTTATTTTTACTCTCAAAGGGAAAAGTAAGCACATGCTATATCTTTGAATAAAATTTATCCAAACAATTAAGAAGTAGCTGTTTAGCGCATGATAGCCGACTATCTTTGAATAAAATATATCACACAATTAAGAAGTAAGCCTTTTAGCGAATAATAGCCGACTTTCAGCATTTTAATGATTCTCATTTTTCTCCACGTAAAAACATTTACGACTAAAAACGTGTTGCAACACGTTTATCATACGTCAGGCTTTTACTCTTTTACATGAACAATGAATCACGTCGCACCAAAGTTTTTTTTTTTTCATGTTTCCTCCCATCCTCCAGAGCCACCGACGCCACCCTCCAACGTGGGGATAAGCGAGGTCACCAGCCGGTCAGCCGTGGTGACCTGGAGCCTTCCCCAGCCTGCCGCCGTCACCATACAATATAAAGGTAACTGCATTCTTCCTCCCGTCCCCTTTGGAGAGTAATAGTGTATCAATCCGTCTGCACATGAACATACTAAGCAAGGAAGGAGAGAAGTAATGCTTTTTTTCCTTCCTCCCTCTGTTCTTCATTATCCTGCTCCTACCTCCTCCCACTTCTTCACTCTTTCTTCCCACCCCCAGCGGAGGGCGAGACGTGGTCCAAGCAAGGCCGCAACGTCAGCGTGGGTCAGTGGACGGCGTCGCACGTGCTGACGGGCCTCTCGCCGCACCTCACCTACGCCGTCAGGCTCATGGCGCACAACGACCTGGGGGTGTCGCTGCCTTCGCCCACCCAGATGTTCACCACCACGGAGGAGGGTGCGTACGTGTGTGTGTGTGTGTGTGTGTGTGGGTGGGTGGGTGTGTGTGCACGTTACCGGACATGCACCGCACCCTTCCAGTAAGAACGAGGGCACCACACGTACTATACACAAAACACTCACCCACTACACTATGATCTTCATCCACTCCCTCCTCCATCTTCTTCAAAGCACCTCCATTCTCTCCAGTGAAACATACTAAGAGGCACCAAATCTACCAAAACACAACATCATCACTCCTCTTCCTCCACCTGTCTTCTCTACCATTCTCCCCCTCCCCCCCCTGTAGCGCCCTCCGGAGCCCCGCGGGACGTACGGGTGGCGGCCTCGGGTCCTCGCTCCCTGCTGGTAACGTGGCGCGCCCCGGACCGTCGCCTCACCCACGGCGCCCTCAGAGGCTACACGCTCGCACTGCGCCGCCAGAACCTGCAGGGACACTTCACCTTCATCACCAGGCCCGTCACAGGTGAGAGAGTGAGAGAAAATCAGGCAAATGTCCGCCTTTTCTGAACCCTGCTACCCACTTCTATACCATAGCTCTCTTCCTTTCTCCTTTCATATATCTTAAACACCTCTCTCATGTTTTAGCACCAATAATAAGTATAAGTAAAATATCCACCCAAAAGTTGTCAGTCACCTCCATAATAAATTAATCCACTAAGCAATCATTTAATCATTCAATATCTTTACCTATCAGTATCTAAGTCTACCTGAATCTACTTGTCTGTCTATCAAACAATCGCCTACAGACCTGGGCGGCGTGGAGCAGTACGAGGTGCGCGGGTTGGTGCCGGCGACCCTGTACGAGGTGGCGGTGCGGGCCTTCACCAGGGCGGGGCCGGGGCCACTCTCCTCACCCAGGATCGTCGACTCCACGTCCCATGACGGTACGAGTGCCAAGGTGTTGAGAACTGTGGGGATGAAGGAGGAGGATGCTGGGAAGGATGGGAGGTTAGGAGGATTGTTTATAAAGACCGAAAACTGCAAAAAGAGGCAAAAAAAATAAAGTAATGGATGATGTTACAATAATGGATGTGAATCGAAAAAAAAAAGCAAAAAGAAACGGTGAAAAAGGACGGCGGGAGGGAAAGAGAAGAAATTTAGCGCTGAAGGTTGTGAGGGCATATGGAACATGGTCAGAGAGGTGTACCTACATGAACATTAGAAGTGTGTGAGACGGCGAATGAGGAGAGAGAGAATAATTATATTTCAAGGGATGCCCAAAGAAGGTGTGAGTGTATAGGAGGAGACAGAGAAACGAAAAAAAAAACGAGGAATGAAAATGATTGAGAATGTGAAGAAAAGGAGAAGGTATAACAATAAAAAGAGAGAAAAAGAAACACGATGCCACCTACGTAAATTGATATCATTTTCTCCTCTTCATCCGCCTGTGTTGCTCACCCTCCCATCTACCTCCGCAGCCCCGTCGTGTGCTCCCGCCGGCGTGTCGTGTCGCGGGTCGGGTCGGGGTGGCGTCAGGGTGTGGTGGTCGCCTCCGCCCGCCAGCTGTGTCCATGCCCCTGTCAGCGGCTACACCATCGTCGCCACGCCAGCCAGACACGTCCAGGCCTCGTCCACTGATGGTAAGTGCCCTAAGGTGAACACGTATACATGTATTTCACTTTAATTCATGGAATGGAACACAAACTAGTTATATTTAGAGTAGCTTTTAACTTTATTTTTCTTGTGCCATATTTATATTTTTTGTTATTGTTGTTGAAAGTGAGATAACTTTATGGAAAGAGTTGCAAGTATCCAAGATCAGTAGTTTTCATTTTTTGTAAAATAAGACAAAAGGTTTATTAAGCGTTAACAAATTACTGTGTATGATTCTGTGTGTCGCTCCTGTGCTCTTGTGACATGCATGTTTCCCTCCGTCCAGCATGCCAAGTATTCTCCATCTTTTGTGCTCTGAGTCATAAGGATACGTTTCTAGTTCCGTTGTGTGTGTGTGTGTGTGTGTGTGTGTGTGTGTGTGTGTGTGTGTGTGTGTGTTCTATGGCGCTTCTTCCCTTCACGCCCTGAGTACCCTCGGTTTGTTCTGACGGCACATGCTTCCCTCCGCCAGGCAATTCGTGGGAGGTAAACACGACCAATCTAGAGAAGAACTTGGACGCTCTGCCGCCCGCCACCAACATCAGCGTAAGGGTCAAGGCGTACAACGAGATCGGCTTCAGCCCGCCCAGCCGACCGGTCTTCTGTATCACTGAGGACGATGGTGAGGATCTGGAACAATAATATCTCTGTAATCAGAAATCGTGCAGTTTTCTTTAGTATAGGAAATATGTGGTGTCAATTGAAAAAGTAGTTGTTTATATCAAAGTTTTGGTTACCCTGGCAATGTTAATAGAGTATAAGTTGTGTCTTACCATATTTGCTTGTCCATCAGTGCCCGGCTCGCCCGAGGGGTTACGGGCGGTGGTGACGGGCCCCACCACTCTGCTGGTCACCTGGTCGCCTCCCCGCCCCCACACCGGCACCATCCTGCACTACACCCTCTACTCCTCCAGGGACGACCAGGTGAAGGGCGCCACACTATGTCCAAGCAGAGGGGAGAGAGGGAAAGCGCTTTGATTACACTGGTATGACGATAAGTGTTATAACTATTACCATCGGAGGACTAACATGCCGCGGTGTTGCAGGTGGCGATGCGGGACGTGGTGGGCGCCGGCGGCTCTGAGGCCACGTGGCGGGAGCTGAGCGGCCTCACGACGGCCTCCAGAGTGCAGGTGAGGTGACACTTTATCAGTGTTGCTGCCGTGCGCTGCGGTGGCCAGTCCCAATGTTACACCTACCCGCCGAGGAAGTGTGCCTCAAGCAACCCTTCATTGTCCCTCCACAGGTGTGGGTGACGGCCACCACCGTGGCAGGGGAGGGCAACCAGTCCCCCAGGATCACTGCCATTCCCAACCCCAAGCCCAGCTACACCCCAGTGGCAGTGGGCGGGGGACGGTTATGGCAGGTGGGCGTGGGGGCAGGCGTGACTCTGGGCTGCCGAGGACTGGGCTCACCGACCCCCACCATCAGCTGGACGCGCGGCGGCGTTACAGTCACCAGTGGACAGCTGACGCAGCTACTGCCTGGGGGAGACCTGCACCTCACAGGTGAGTGGAGGGATTACACGTGTGTTATCGTCCTGTTGATGCCACAGCAGCGAATGTCAAACTAAACACCGACTGACTGACTCTTTTCTCTCCCGTAGCGGTGCGAGAATCTGACAACTACACGTGCTGGGCGCGGAGCAGTGCGGGCGTGGACAGCCTGACACACCAGGTGGTGGCGCTCACCCCGCCCGCCGCGCCCTCCCTCTCCCTCTCCCACGCCACTTACCACGCCCTAAACCTTACCATCACGCCAGCGGGTGACGGAGGCGCCCCCATATTAGGTGGGTGTGTTTTGAGCGTGTTAGCTGTCTGTTATGCTTCCTACTTATCAATTTTGTTTCCTTGAGGTATTAGTAATACATGGCAAATTTGGCGACAAATAGGAGAGCAAAATTGCTCTCATAGCACTTCGTGACACCTGCCTCACCCCCCCCCCCCCAGGGTACACTGTACACCACCGAGGCCGAGCCGGGGAGTGGGTGGAGGTGGAGGTGGCCCCTGGAGTGAGCGGGGCTGTGGTTAGAGGGCTGCCGTGCGGGGCGCCTCACCACGTCTACCTCACGGCGTGGAACAGCCAAGGCGCCTCGGCCCCGAGCCCCGTCCTGGTGGCCAGCACGCTCGGCAGCCGTGAGTACCTTTGCTCTCCCCTTGATAGTCACCTCAGCGCCGTCACACGAAAGTCACAGTTGATCAGACTCATGTTTACCTGCCTAGCACTTTTCTTATAGAAGGTTGTCTCATTGCGTCATGCGCAGCCTAGTGCCAGATTACCTGCAGTGTCAGACACCCGTTATCACAGCCCAATCTTTCCCCCAACAGCCCCAGGCCGCCCGGAACCTGAACGCCTCGTGGAGGTCAACTCGACATGCGTCACGTTGCGCCTCTACGCCTGGCCCGAGCTGGGCTGTCCCGTCACGCACTGGAAGGTTAGTATATAGCTTCAGGAGGTGTTGCTCGATTTATAATATGTTAAAGGATAAGACCAATGTGCTGCCAATATTGAGGACTATTTACAAGGAATGAAAAAAAATCTACTAAACGTCAGTAACTAAAACTTTGAGGAGAGGCACCATAAACATCATCTTGTGAATCTCGTTGTTCACTCCTTTCAAACACTGACCCAAACACTCAAATTCTTACCCAAGCCCACATCATCATCCAGACCCTTACCAACACCTTTAGGTGGAGTTGGGCAGCGAGGAGGATGGAGTGGCCTGGACACCCTTGCACTCACGGGTCACCCTCGATACTACTGACCTGGGCGTGTGTGACCTCGCCTCGGCCTCGTGGCACTTGCTGCGGGTCACGGCCTCGTCCACGGCAGGGGATACAACGGTGGTGTACCGCGTGGCCACCACCGACGGCGCGGGAGGTGAGGAGGAATGGGTGTGGTGGTGGAATGGGTGATGAAATGGTTGAGGTGGTGGTACTGGTGGTTAGATTGTTGCAGCGGCGTTAGCGGTGGTGATAACAGCCACATGATAAGAATAATGCTATAGAATCAACAATTTGATAATTTATAAGAACATATCGCAGCCTCCTGCAAAGCGTCGAGTGTTTGGACATGGGCGCACTGATAGCATTGATTTTAGCGTAGTTTAGTGAGCTACACAGAAGCGATAGTAAATGTATATGACTTATGTCATGTGCTAACACCCCAGGGGGTTCGCATTGTCCATCATAAGAGGCGTTGAGTAATGTAAACGTAGATGACTGTCCTTAGAGTTTGCCGCGTCATTACAGACGTAGGCAACGCTTCACCCAGGACGCAATGTTTGTCTTGTAGACATTGAAAAGTTGGTGACAATCTGGTGAAACTATTGCTGGAAAAACTGTCCATCAGTCTACTGACGCTAAATGTGTCAGGAAATCTCTTGACATTATAAGTTGTTGAATGTAAATTATGATTATCTTGCGTATCAGAAAGCTGTTGGAAACTGCGTACAAACTGCAATGGGAGTGAGAAATGAATCTAGCCATTCAGGAGGCCTGATGAACGCTGTCAAGGCGTCAGAGAAAAACCTGTTAGAATGGACTATAGCTATCATTTTCCCCCCTTTGTCTTTTTTATCGGCACGCATTTGTATATTTAATATGAGACAAATTCCTCAAATCTTCACTTTCTGCCTTAATAAAAAAAGGAGGAACGGAGACAAAGTTCAATACTCCCTTGTTTTACCGGTGATAATTTACAACTTTATCATACTCTTAAGGCACATCTTACTTTTCTTTCCACCCCATTCTCTTCTCGTCTTCACACACTAATCGTTCCTCTCGTCAGGCTCCATCGCGGCGGAGTCGATTCAAGAGGTGCTGGTGAGCGGTGGTGGCGGCCCCGGCGGCTGGCTGGACGCTCACATCGTGGCGGGGGTGGTGAGCGCGCTCCTCCTCGCCACGGCCTTCATCATCTGTGTGTGCGTGGCCGTCAGGAGGAGGCGGTACGGCGGCTACAGGTGAGAGAAGGGAGGTTAATGTTGATGAGGAAGGTAAAGGTTGGAGTGCATGGGGATGAAAGTCGATATGAGTTTTGAAAAATGTGGAGGTTTGCGATATGATAAGAAAAAGAGGAGGGTAATAGGACACCTCTCCTCCCGAAATTGACCTAGCTTTCGGCCACTCCTTTTGACTTTTTTTTGTAGGAGCAGTGAGTAGCGGGCTTTTTTTCATTATTGTTTCTTTATTTTTTGCCCTTGAACTATTTCCTTTACCGTAAAAAAAATGAGGCTGAGGACGCATCAAGTATAATTTCCTTTATTCCTGAAACATTTCAAACAGGTCATTCCCACTTTACTGTAAAAATCAACTCCTCCACGCAGACAAGGGGACAGTGTGGACACGAAGGGCGGGGGCGGCGAGGACGACAACGCCCGCAACTCTGAGCTAACCCGCGCCCACCTGTACTCCCCGACGCCCACCAAGAAGCCCCGCGGCTCCTTGGCGTCCCTCAAGACCCAGGACGACGCCTCGGACCCCTACGAGATCTGCCCATACGCCACCTTTAGGTAAGCACTCTGATCCCCGCCCCCTGCACCTGCCCGGGCTTCACTCACTCGTTCATTCATTCATTTATTCCTCCGTTCATTCATTCATTTATTCCTCCGTTCATTCATTCATTTCTATAAGGTAATATTTTTTAAACTATTCATTCGATCCTTCGTACGTCCATTTACTTACTAGTTGATTCCTTAATTTATATGACACGGAAATATATAGTTAATAGTAGTCGTAATCGTTGTCATCGTCGAAGTGGTAGTAATGGTAGTATCATAAGCATTAGTAGTTGTCGTAGCCACAGTAATAGTCATAGTCATAATAGTAGTAGTAGTAGTAGTAGTAGGAACAATAGCAACGGCAATAAGAGTATTAGCAATAGTAGTAGTAGTAATAGGAGCTTTGATAGTAAAAATAGTTGCAACATTATCAACAAAAACAACAAAAGATCGTTTGGAGGAAATTGCTGTCATTTGTAGAAGCTGATTACCTCCCATTATACCAGAAAGTGGGTGTGATTCTCTCTTTTCTTTATCTCTTCATAACATTTATTGGCAGGCATCAGCAAACAAACAAAAAGACAATTACGAGAAGGGATAAGGGGAGGGTATGAGAATTTTTCCACCATCCACATATTTCTGTTTTATATTGCTTGTACTTCTTTTAATCGTTTCTATTTTGATGTTTTCTTTTCTCTTTTCCTTTTGACTGCCTTCTCTGTCCCTGGCTTTCTATTTGTCTATGTCTAATTGTTTGTCTATTTGTCTGTCTGTTCACCTATCTAACTCCTTCTCTACTACCTTTTATTTCTCAATTCTGTCCGATTGTCTATGTCGATCTATATGCCATTCTGTCTGTCTGTTTACTTGTCTAACCTTCTATCTTTCCCCTATACCACCTTTTCTTTCTTTCTCTACCCTGTCTGCTTATTCATGTCTATCTGTGTGCCTGTCTGTCTCTATACCTGTCTAACCCTTTCTCTTTCTCCTCTACCCCCTTCTCCTTTCTGTCTGTTTATCTCTCTAACCCTCTCTTTCTCCAATACCACCTTTTCTCCTTTCTACCCTGTCTGTTTGTCTATATCTATCTACATGCTTACCTATCCATATACCTGTCTAACCCTTTCTCTCCTCTACCTTCTTTTCCTTCTCCCTCTACCCCCTATCACTCTCAGCTCCGTTCCTCTTACCCACTGTAGTGTCGGTAGCTCGGATGGCACCTTAGAGTACGGTCTGTCTCTCCACGCCATGACCCCCCGGGACTGCCTGGACCACCCCTCCTCCACCGCGACGCATCCACACCCCAGTGACCGCCACGCCCCAGCACCGCCCCAGTCCCCGGCAGCCTATGGACACGTCGGGAGGCAGCGCTCGCAGTCACACTACAAGGAGACGGGTGAGTGATGGAAATAGATAGATAGATAGATATAGACAGATAGATAAGGAAATAGAGTACGTGTATATATTGCTTTTTTTCGTGAATGTACAAAGATGGAGCACGATTCCAAAACCAAAATTCCTATATATGCAATCACACCCTCTTTATTCCTCTTTTTGCTTCCCTCTTTTCCTCCTTGCCTCGCCCTCTCTTCCCTATTTCCCCCATTCCTCCTCCTCTCTCTAACTTCCCATCTCCCTTCACCCCTCCTTTTACCTTTCTTCCTCTCTGTAATTTTTGACCGCCTTGAATCAAAACTTTATCCTTCATCGTCACCTACCCTTCCTCCTTCATTCCTTACTCTACACCCATAATTCCTTCTCTCCTGACCCTCTAGCCACCCTCCCTCCTTCCCTCCTTATTCCCACACCTTCATTCCTCACCCCTGACCCACTGTCTATCCTTTCGTCACCCCCGCCAGAGATCGCTTACATCACACGCGGCGGCAGAGGGGAGTACGGAAGCAGACCCAAGTCCATCCCTGGCGCCCAGCTGCCCCCGACCTCCAACACCGCCCCCGCCGCCGCCCCTGTCGTCGCCGCCGCCGCCACCCCGGAGCAGAGGCAGTGGGCGGAGGAGGCAAGGAAGGACACGCGTGGCAGACAGCACCGCCCCAGGAGCCGAACTAGAGGTAGGTAGACAGGTAGGTAGGTAGGAAGGCATGTGGGTAAGGAGGTGGGCTTGGTTAGGTTAGGTAGGAAAATAAGTTGAAGGGCTGGTATGGGTAAGTGGGCCAAGTGAGCCATGCAACTAAGAATGATAAGAAAGATAAAGATAGGGGGTGTCTGTTTCTTTTTTCTTGATGGGTAGGAATTGATATGGCACAAAGCGATTTTCCGCCCTTTCCGTGTTCTTTTTATTTTAAGTCACTGATATCAAGACAGTTCCGACTTTTTTTTTTTTTTTGGCATTCCCCTCCTTCATGGCGTTCATTTTTTTTCTTTACCCCTCTCTATTCACCCTCTGCCTCGGTCATGACTCTTATTTGCGCTCTATGCCCACTACCATAATCCTTCTCTTGCCACCCCATTTAACTTTTTTTTTTCCTCACACCCTTCACCCTCAAACTCATTCATCTTTCCCTTGTTTCACTCCATCCCGATAACAACTCCAACTCGTATCTTTCACATCATTCTCTCTCAAACTCTCACTCAATCATCAGTTCGAGGTACGGAATTTTCACTCAATCATCAGTTCGAGGTACGGAATTTTGTCTTTGCAACGGCACCCCCTGATATAGTCCTTCACTCTCTGGGCCAACAATTAATCACCTAATATTTACCTCACATTCATAGTCCTTAATCACCCTCAGACTCACTAATCTCCCTCATCTCCCTCCCACAGCAGATACGCCGGGGGGAGGACGCGACTCCAGCACTGAGAGCAACGACGCCTCCTCCCCGGTGCAGCAGGGGCGCCACCACCATCACTTCCAGCACCACCACCACCACCAGCAGGCAGGGGGCGGCGCGGGGGTGAGAGTTGGCCCCCACCCCCTGCCACCTGTCCGCCATGCCAGGTAGTCTCAGGTAGAGGAGGCTGAGCTGTGTAGGTGGAGTCTGGCTGCCGCGGCTCCCACCACCTCCACCATTATTCCTTTCCCGTCCTAACCTTTACTTTACTTTTTTTTCGTGTCTTGATTTTTCACTCCTCCTCCTCCTCTTCTTTCCTTCTTTATTTCTACTATCTCAACTTATTCATTCTCTCTTCCTCCTCTTGTCCACCTTTTCTTAATTTCTTCTTTCTTGTATTTCATTTTCTTTCCCTTCTTTCTGTTCCTACCATCATTTTTTTTTCTTCAGTATTTCTCTTTGCCTCCCTTTCTACCACCGTCTTGACATTTCCTGCCTCCTCTTTCTCCTGTTCGCTCTTTCTTCTTTTCTTCCTTCTCATATTTCATTTTCCCACCCTTCTTTCTGTTCCTATCATTATCTTTTTTATTCAGTATTTCTCTCCCTCTCCCTTTTCTTCTACTATCCCGACTTCTTTCTTTCTTCTTCTTTATCCTCATCTCCCCTCTTCCTTCCTTCATTCCTTCTTGTATTTCATTTTCTTGGCTTTCCTTCTGTTCCTATCATCATCTTTATTTTCAGTATTTCTACCTTTTTTCCCCTTTCTATTATCATCTCATATTTTTTCCTCTTTTCCTCCACTCTTTCTTCCCTCCTTCTGTCTTGCATTTCCGCATCTCCCCTTCTTTTATTGCTCTTGTTTGTCCCTATCACCATATCCTACGTTGTTCACCTCTTCCTCCCTCCTTTTTGGTTTCTTTTTTCCTTGTATATCCTATCTTTCCTTCCGTTCGATGCGTTTTTTCCTTATTCAGTCACAACTCACGTCATAATTCCTTTCCTCCTTCCGTCCCTCACTCCTCCTTCATCCCTTTACCTCTATCCCTGTGTGTTTTGGGGAAGCTAAAAGTGTTCCTCTCGTCCTCATTATTTTATTCTATATTAATACCCTAATTTTCGCTCTTTACCCTTTTTTCGTATCTCATTTTCTCCATCATGCCATATATATATTTCCCCTTTCTTCGTTTGCTTGTCAAGATTTCCCTTTCTCTTTTCTCATCTCACTCCGTCTTTTTTTATTATTTTAGTCATCTCTCTCTCTCTCTCTCTCTCTCTCTCTCTCTCTCTCTCTCTCTCTCTCTCTCTCTCTCTCTCTCTCTCTCTCAGCACCTGCAATCTTCTAGTTCACATGCATGCCTTAAGAATGTCACATAAATGTTCGACTTATAAACACAATGGTCAAAAGGACGTAACCGAGCTATTTTTTCATTTCCCTTTGGCTTTTGTCACGCAAAGCAGTATGCTGTATCTATTAAGCTCACTTTTTCTGTATTAAGATTAACTACATCACCTGAAATCCAATGGTGTGCTAAATAAAAGTAAAGTATCTAAACGTCGTATTCTTAAAGTATTTCGTTCCTTATTTATTGTTTTCTCATTGTAGACTGTGTAGTGTTTTCTTTCCACTAAATCTTCCTATTTGCACAATAAAGTTCGCCACCATGCGTTATATATATAATGCATTATACAACTACACAATGATATCCTTTCCATGATCGTCCCCATACTCATTTTCATGTATTTCGTTGACCATATACATACTCGCTTCTACATTTCTTTTTCTTATCAAAACTTTTTATTTAGTTACGCCCCATGCTCACTTTTTTTCTTTGTAGGTATATTACCCATCATTTATCAACTGGTAGGAGCTAGGAAAGCACTGTTCTCATACTGCAGCCTCTACTTCATTATGTACAGTATTCCGTCCTTTGTCGTAATTCATTTTGCTTGATAGTCGTCTTTTCCACAGACAACCTGAATCTATAAATACTTACTTTTTTTTCTGCATACACGACTTTTTCTTATCCCTAAATGTCGTTAGTGTACCCTCCTTGACTGCCAATCTATGTGTACTACTTAATTTTCTGAGGCATACAACGCGAGACCATAGTAAACACGTGTGATCGAAATCTATCTTGATCCCGTTGACAGAGCGCGAACTGAATCCTCCTCCAGCGATTCCTCGACGCTCACCCCGCCCCGGCCCCTCCACCCGCCCTCGGCCTTCTCCGACTCCCGAGAGCTGTCCGAGGCCGAGTGTGACCGAGAGCTGCGCCGGGGTGCCGAGGGGGAGGCCGGGAGGACGAGAGGAGGCCAGCAGGAGATCAAGGCTGAGCTGACGGTGCTGCTACAACGGTATCAGCAGCAGCAGCAGCACCACAGGGACGAGGATCCAGCCCAACAGCCGCAGCCGGATGCCAAGCGACGAGCACCAGAAAGAAACCCTTACACGATTAATGTTTAGTCTCCCTTTGTACATAATGAAAAACAATAAAAAATAAATAAAAAATGAAAATAACGATGATTATGATGACTGTGAATAAAAAAAGATATACGTCAGATTATATAAAAAAAAACATGGTATTTATTACGAAAAGAATAGGATGTCTGATTTACGCTTTTTTTTTTAAGTCAGCCTCATCCATATTGCATTTATTCCATTATATTATTATTTTGATATTTTATAATCGTGTAGTCTTCATGTTCCACTCTCTGAGACTTGTGATGTTTGAGATAGTAATAGCATTAATTATGGTTATTTTTGCGTAACTGTGATGGCTGGTTTTATTCCTACTATGTGTAACGAAAATGAAAAAAAAATATTGATAACAGGTAAAAAAAACATACGAATTTTGGAATAATTACGTGCGCAGATGTGAGCGCCTGAACCCAATGTGTGTGTGTGTGTGTGTGTGTGTGTGTGTGTGTGTGTGTGTGTGTGTGTGTGCTGCTTCTCGGTTCCATCATCTCGACGTGCGTTGTATATATGTGCTGAATAAAAAAAAAGATATTACTGAAGTTCCATTTTTTCAATTACTGTGTTTGCATTTTAAGGGAGTAAATCAGTACGGTTAGGAAAACTGGAGAGGTCGTTTATTAAGTGGACTTATGTAATAACTTATAATTTACTTGTTTCTATGATTGGACTTTTTCCTCACCCCTTCCTCTGCTTCCTTCTCCTTTCTATCCATGATATCTATGTAACTTGGTGGTTATTTAGCAAAACTTAACAGTAACAAGCTGTACAGCACCAGGCGCCGCGAAAAAGCGAGTGAACGAGATGTCTGAGCGCGTCGGCAGCCAGCAGAGTTCTGAGCAAGGAGAGAGGTTCTGAGGGTGGCTGCTTGAGTCAACACTCAAGAGTACAAGCATAACAGAAACAATACCCTCACGTAATGTTCACGTGATCGGTGGTTTCCGTGCATAATATTGCTAGGATACGCTGACAGTTTGTCAATGTGAAGCTGCGAGGCAAAGACATTCTCCTGTCAAACATGCACGCACACATTAATGCCTTCGAGGTTGAGGTTTAGATGTGATCAGTTGTCTGATATTAAGTTTGAATATTTTCCTTGCCTTGCTGCATCTACTGTTATGAGCTGCTCTTCTCCAAAATGAAGGACACGAAGTCTCGACTTATATATATATATATATATATATATATATATATATATATATATATATATATATATATATATATATATATATATATATATATATATATATATATATATATATACAGAGGTGGGCGCGGTATTGAAAAATTAGTAGTGCGGTTGCGGTAGTGCGGTACTTTTTTTCCGGAGTAGTGCGGTTACGGTAGTGCGGTCCCATTTTTTTTTTCCCAGTGCGATACGCGGTGTGCGGTACTGCGGTATCGGTAGTCAAAATAAAATAATACTTCAGTGCCTATCCTGGCTATCCAAACAAAGGAAACATGCTTAAAATAGTACAATTGCCTTAATTTACAATAGATATTCCCAAAATAAAAACAATAATAAATTAAACAGCTACAAATGCACTTTTGGAATCAATTTATTAAATATTTATCATATTTTATATATAATAGAAAAATATTTTCCAGTTTCCTCAGACATCAGCACTCCTCCTCCTCCTCTTCCTCCTTGTAATGCGAGAATGGAGTAAGCCCCCACCTTCAGTGGTCCAATGTAACACGATTGATTCCTTCAAAAACAAGCTCGACCGTCACTTCCTTCAACTTAATATTAACTAGAGTTGAAATGCAACGTTTTGGAGCCATCTAATCAATGTAGAATCACTAAGGTTTAAGGACAGACCACCTAGTCTGGACCATGGAGTCTGTGTGGTCTGATTTTCTATGTAAATTCTATGTAAATTCTTGACCCCCTCCTGCCAGTCTATGGCATACTCCTTGTAACCGAGGAGCTTCAGGTTTCCACGCAGGAACACAAGCCGCTCAAAGTTTTTGTTGATCAAAGTAACGCAAAGATGTACCGCAGAATTTTTTAGTGCGGTCCGCGCGGTAGTGCGGTATTTTCAGAAATTTTGCGGTAGTGCGGTACTTTTTTTGTGATGCGGTACTACCGCACTAAGTACCGCACTTGCCCATCTCTGTATTGCTGGGTTCACACATTCACGATTTGTGGCCACGCTGCCCTCCCGACACGCAAAAATGGTGAGTCGGCATTGTATCCGTGACTAACCTTGACATACCGTGGATTTCCGGCGCGGCATCGTAACCCCGCCGGGGAAAACCTTGGACGTCGGCAGTGTCTCCCGATCATTTTGGAGCGAGCAAAATGATCACGTGGCTCACCCCGACAACTGTCAAATGCCGCCACATGGGTAATCCGGCGGTCAGATCGTGGCCAGAGGTCACGGTTTTACTACCTGCTCTCCGGGGGGCCATCGTGTGTCATGGGTGTACCCAGCATATATATATATATATATATATATATATATATATATATATATAGAGAGAGAGAGAGAGAGAGAGAGAGAGAGAGAGAGAGAGAGAGAGAGAGAGAGAGAGAGAGGGGGGGGAAGGGGGGAAGATTGCTCCCTCTTGCACGAGGGAGCACGGGCCTTTGCCAAAGGCGGCGCGTAGCAGGGAGCCGACAGACCGACTCTATCGGCGATCGAAATCTAGCCGACCAAGTCGGTCTGTCGACGAGGACGGGCGTGTCTCTGAGGGAGAGAGAGAGAGAGAGAGAGAGAGAGAGGCGAGCGGAGGGATATATTATCGGGGTTCACACCTGACAGTTCCAGACAGTGGCAGACACCGCCTGGGCAGGTTGCTGGTAACTTTACCGAACGAGCCCCTAACACCACAGACTCCTTGAGGCTATTCCCCTTTATAACCTAATCATAGAGCTAGAAAGAGCCAGGAAGTGCCGCCTGGTCACAGCGGAGCTTCACCATAGCTGCGACTCCTGCGTCCACAGAGCGAGGATGAAATTCTACACGAGTTACAGAAGTAAACAGCATGTTTTCTCTTGAGAAACGCTGTCTCTGAGGGACACTGATCAAATGTTTTAAAATTATGTGTGGATTTACGAATGTTTATAAATCCAAATTTTTGTGACTGCTGATACTTCGCAAACGAAATAGTGCCCAAACCAGCTAGTGGTTCTTAATTTGGAGGGCGTTAGTAATTTCCGGGGAGGCTCAACTCCTGGGGGAGAAGTTGTACCGTATATAATTACTGCCTTTTCTTCTCATTATTAAAAAAAAGGAGCGTAAACTAATACCTAGTAATATGTTTATGGAAAAATGCTAAAGTATCGCGTTTACTAACTTTAGTTTTCTAAAGTCTCCCGGCCTAGGCTTACGTACCATATGTGATAATTAATTATATAAATCATGCTAGCAGGGAGGAAATATTAATCGTACTAAAAGGGCGGACGTGCAACTATAGGTTCATGAGCTAATTTTACTGTTGCATAACTTTAGAACAGTACACCTAGAGTACGTTATACGTCAGGATGGTATTTTCAATGAGAAGGATTCATGAATGTATTCATGAATATATTACTTTCAAGTATTCATATTCGTATTCGAATACTCAATTCTGGCACTCACTCCATCCCTGCAGTCAGTTATAAAAAAAAAAAAAAAAGGCAAGGAGGAGGCCTAGGAGAAGGGCTACAGCAGGTAAACATTACGTGGCACACAAGCACACATGCTACATTCATGCCTTTCATATCAAAATATTATACCACATAGATATTTGAGGGAAAAATAATGTGATTCAGCGTATATGGAGCAAGGAATTAATATAAAAGTTGAAAAATAACTCCCGTGAAGTGCGGCGGGCCAGCTGATGTGACAGGTAAACAATCATGGAGAACGGGGCGGATCCTGCGGCGGCTCCGGGGCTCCAGGCCGGCGAGGGGCAGGCCGGGGCGGGCGAGCAGGCGGAGATAGTGAACGAGGAGATAACGAACAAGGAACACCAGACAGAGGAGCCCCCCATAAAGCCTGCTGAGAACGGCCTGCAGGTGCACTGGGGCTTCTCCCTGCCGGACCTGTACCGGATCGCCCTCAAGTTCTACAAAGGTGCGTGGCGGGGCTGGGGGGGGCGGGCCTGGCCTCCACCTGATGCTAGATTGCTCATTAACCTCTCTGTTGGGTAATACTGACGAGAAGGTAGCCATTCGTGCTAAGTTAGTACTTACATTGTTTATTCTCTTTACCTAGGTCCCTTAATGCAGTGCAGTCAGAAATGACTTCCGGATAATACAAGGGGGGGTTGTTAGATAGTTTATATTAGGTCAACCCAGTAGCAGCGATGGGCCAAATTTGTGGCTTTACCGTGTAGCAGCGACAGGCCAAATTGTGCCATGATATAAACCCCCCAAAATAGATGATACAGAAACTAATCACAAATGCTGGTAAATCTTAGGAGGAAGTGCTTGAAGCAGGTGGTGTGGTAATTACAACATTTCTAGCATGTACGACGGGGTTTTGACAAGCGGACAGGCGTGTTTGTCACAAGGGGTGTATTTTTCCACACTGGCCTCATGATTTCTTCCAAGTCGATGAGACTGTGAGCTCTGGGGTGAAGAAAGGGAAGAGCCCACGCAGAAAAATACACCCCTTGTGACATAAACACGCCTGTCCGCTTGTCAAAACCCCGTCTACGTGCTTGAAATGTTGTAATTACCACCACACCATGCCCTAAATGCGCACCCGCTAGGAGCAGGTACTCCTAAGATTTACCCAAATGCTTTTATATATATTGTGAAATGGTTTGTATGAGTGATGATTTTTCTCATTTTTCTCACTTAAAGGGACCATTAAGAAATATGATCCTCGCTGCTACTGGGTTAAGCTAGGTTAGGTTAGTTTAAATGTATTTCGCATTCAGTGTAAACTGCTGGAAATACGCAGCGCGGTACAGGACAGGGCAGCGGCGGAGTTGGTCCACTACGCGGGAAGGTGGTAATGGATGGGAGCAGGGTGGCAGCGAGTGCACCTCATGCATTGAAAAGTCAATCTTTTAGTGATTTCTGGAAAAATAATAATAACTCCATAATAAAAAGCATCATATTTTGTCCAGAAACAAGCTGTGTCAGTTACTGTCTCAAAAAAAAGGGCTATCCTCTCCTCAATATTTACATGTTTAATTAAGGCTATTAATTTTACAAAACCCCTTTAACTTCTTCAATTAATAGTATAAAACCTCTGAAGGCACTGGGTTTGACCTACACCTGAACCAAGATTCCTTTAGAACCTTCATTTATAAGCTATTATGTGAACTTCTGAAATTCATAGTTACCGTATGCAGGTAAATGTATAGTTCATCTCCTCTCACCTCAAAATACCACCTACACCTTCTTGTTATGGTTAAAGGGTAAAAATACATGCTCTTTATTCATATTATAGAGGCACACATGGTTAGAAACTAACCCAACCTAAGCAAACTTTACCGCTGCCCTTACTGTCTCTTACACATCAGTGACGCTTGCGTGAGGTTGTTAGGTTAGAACTAGTTAAGTTAGGTCAGGTTATGTTAGATTTAATTATTTGTGATACATAAGTAATATGCATTGTGCTGCACCATTGATTGTTGTCATTGGCGGTTGACAGGCGTACTTTTTGTATATATGTTTATGATGCAAATTGATTTGAACGATATTCCAGCTATGATAGCATATTCAATGAGGCAAGGATACTCTTTACAGAGCCACAATTTACAGAACAGTATGTAGTACTGGTCTTGCCATCACTATTTTATGGTAATAAGGTTTATATGATTAGGGCGGTTAGGTTCAGGTCAGTTTATATTAGTTAAAATATGGTTCGGAGGAGGGTTTAAGCTGAATTTTAGTAGGAGGCAGCATTCCCTGACATGAAGAGACTGAAATGCAATACACATTTCAGCTGTTTCTATTAAACAGCTGTGAGGCAAAGTAATGTGTAGTCACAAACAGACAGACTTCATAAATACCATCTGTTTTTTGTTAATGTGATCAAATCCTGTCGTTGTTTGGGATGCTTGGCCTCTTTAACACAAGGTTGTTTCTGGGCTACCAAGTAACTAGCTAATTAATGGTGAACATATGATACACCTGGGGGGCACATCGCTTCACTCACTCACTCCCAACATTCTTGATGGTCCCCCTGAGTAAGCCCCCATGCTGCTACCCTGTTCAAGTACCATCATTTATTCCAAATATATTTTTTGACAAAAGATCAAACTGACACAGTTGATACATGTGCTTAGTTGATTCACTAAAAGGGTCAAATATCACAGGTCACATATCACTAGAAGGCTGGTGACTATGATTAAGATTAAAATCACAAAATATTTGTGGTTAAAAGTAAATTAGAAAAAAATAGGTGGCAGGTGTGCTTGCAAATCTGATCTTCAACTAGACACATTAAGCTGATCTGTATGAGATGCAGCTCATTTTCATATCCAAGGGAAGCACTGATGAAGATCGATACATGAGATGAAGGTAATGAGTTGAGGACGATGAATCGATTACCTAAATTGGAAACCTTAAAGGAGTTACAACCCCTGATGATGGCTATTTGTGAATAAAAATGTTTAAAATCTTCCATTTACACTCTGTCTAGTGGTCTAAGAAAGTGTTGATCTTGAAGCTAATAAGAGTATTCTAATGACAGAGAAAGAGGGCAAGGCAGTTCACCTGGGCTATGCGGAGAAGTGCGCTTTTGTCGGGCTGACGCAGCAGGTGACCCATGGTCCATTTGATCCCACCTCATCGCCTCCCATTGGTGTTCTGGACGTGGTGGGCAAAGATAGGAGGTGAGGAGTTATTCTTCTTCTTAAATGCATTTTCTGAATTGTTGTATTATTGGTAGTCATGGTTACCATTCCAAATGCTGTAAAGATGAGATTCACTATATATATATATATATATATATATATATATATATATATATATATATATATATATATATATATATATATATAATATATATATATATATATATATATATATATATATATATATATATATATATATATATATATATATATATATTTTTTTTTTTTTTAAGAATTAATACATATATACTACTGAATAGAATAAAAATACTTTTTACACTCTATGAACTACTTTTCAGAGACTAAACAAAGTTTCTCATCTTGTACTCTAATTTTGATAGACTTTTTCCTTGTTGACCAACTCCATCCCTTCACCTTTGTCCTCACAATATTGCAGGTTACCTTTGTCCTCACAATATTGCAGGTTGGCCTGGCAAGCACTTGGGCCCATGACAAGAGAGGAAGCCAAGCAGCAGTTTATTAACAAACTCTCAGATCTTGTGCCAACCTTCCGCCCGTACGTGGAGGCTATGTGGGCGGACAAACTGGAGAAGGAGAGACTAGCGTAAGTAGCAAGGGTAATTTTTTTGTTCTTTTAACCCTTTCATGTCAGAGGTGCTTGCAAAACCTGCGAGTTAACGCTTGACTTCAGCTGAATCTGTGTGCAACCAGTCATGCTGAGAATTTTTACTTCGACTGCTTGTAGCAAAATTATTAATCATCCTAAAGAGGTGAATTTACTCATGTTGTGAGGCTTAGAAATTGTATTTTAACATACTCTGTACAAAAAACAATTTATGCAAAATGAAATATAAAGATCATTCATTCATTCATCTCATTGATGCCTGCTCCTAGGAGCTCCCACCAGGGGATGGCCACGGCAGAAGAGTTTCCATCTTTCTCTATTCAGACACTCCCTCCCTGAGTGGAAATTAGCCGACATGCAAAAAGTGTACACTTTACTTATAAAATTATATTATAAATCATATTTAAGATAAAGTACATTTCCTGACCTCATAACATTGCTGAATAAACTTATTTTCCAATGATGTGTAATGTATTGTATTTAGACCAATAATATTGCAAAAGAATGAACATAAAACTTTTTAGTGTTTGGCACTGGTAAGCCTAAGCTATGGCTAGCCAAGCTCCACCCATTGTTGGGCAGTGTCACCCATCATAGCTCTCTACCATCACCTTGTCACCCAACTTGTGGCAGCCCTTGAAATATTATATATTTTTTTCTTTTAAATATTTCTCCTGATGATGGCCAAAGCCAACATCAGTATGTCTGAGCCTCGGAAGCTGATAACAACTTGGAAGTTGATGACAACCAAAGTTATCATTGGTACACGAAAGGGTAAAGACAATTTAAAGTTGAGTGAGGCCAGATCAGTGGATAAGCCAAGCAGGGTTGTACATGCTATGCATTGACCAAGGGCCCTGACATTGAAAAGTATTTAGTCCTCTTCAGCCTCTTTCACATGAGCAACATCACCACTGTAGCCCAGCATACAACAGTTCTGTGGGACTGTTTACACAGTGTGCCTCTTGGGAATAAGCCAGCAAAGAGTTAGATTCCTGTTCACAGTTATTGCCATCCAACATTGTAGGTGTATGAAATTATACTACTACCTAATTACAGACAATAAACTAAAGGCAGACATATTCATTTACATCACTGATGTATTGAGTTGTGATGGATAAATAGGTAAAATATACATATTCACACATACTTCTCATATGAACAGTATACATTCGGTAGACTGTGACTTTTTTTATTTTTTTTATGTTTTCAACTGCATATCTGCTGGCCCCAACAAAAGTTTTATTTCATTTCTTATGTGAAACAGTTGATTGGATTTGTTACTTTGGTTATTTTATGGTGTATGAATTTTGAAGCTATCTTCCTCTCTTTTACAGGAAAGAGGAAGAGGAAAGGCAAAAAGAAGAGGAAGAAAGGAGAAAATTGGAAGAGGAAGAACAAAGAAAGGAGGAGGAAGAGAGGAAAAAGCAAGAGGAGACAAAGTAAGCATTGTGATGCTAAACTCTATCTCAGAAATGTTGGCTTAAACACAGTGTTGGTCCAAGCCTCACCTAATTGAATCAATAAAATAAATAATAAAAATAGATAATGTTTGATAAAGGTAATATTTATTTTCACATTTGACCAAAATTGTTTTCTGTTTAAGAGTACAGTATAAGATTTTTGAGTGAAATTGCCACATGCCAAAGGTCAGCGATGTATGGCTCTTTCATGACCTTTGTATGGCTCCCAAGTCTTCATTTTTGTAGTCCTTGTGAGCAAGAGTCGAATTATTCTATAGTGATTGCTAATGATGCACTCTGGCCAGGTGGTTGACACCTTGTTTATTTATATAGGGAACTTGGCTGTTTATATTTCCTTCATGCTATTGTGGTTGTGCTCAGAGGGGACTGGTGCTCTTCTAATATCAGTAATACTGTTTGTTATTAGGAATCCATTGCTGGTCACATAAAAATATTTGAAACAATACTAACAGTGGATCATTATTGATAAATAGTTGGTACTTTTTCTTCATGCTCACAGCCAAGCACAAAAAAAGCAATAGTCACCATGTGCTCTAGCTGATGAATGTCCCATGAGTTATGGTCAGTTTGTAGAAAATGGTGGTATGGTGGAATTTCAATTATCCAGAAATTTGTACAGAAAATCTTAAAATCTGGAAACTTGGGGTCTGCCAAATCAGGGGCCTACTGTATAAGGAGAGTAAATTATACTTCATGTCTCAACAATAAGAATGCTCAAGTATTTATGGTAACTCACTAAAAAGGATCACTCAAAACTCATGAAGAATACAGTAATATCCTTTTCTAACACTGGCAATGTTATACTAATATTCATGACTTTATTTCCACAGACGACAGATCCAGGAAGCACTCAACCAACAAACATACGACCAGTTCAGGAAGTACGCCGAACAACAGTATCCAGGCAACCCTGAACAGGTGAAGAACACATTCTTTGACTGATTGTTTTCATTAATTTTAGATAGGATGACTAGTAGCACAATCATTTCATGTTATCACAAATAGGGAGGCCTGCTGTGTGTGTGTGTGTGTGTGTGTGTGTGTGGTAGAGCTGTAAAATGAAGGAGGAATTTGAGAGAAAGGAAACTGTGCAAACCAGGTGAGTTGTCGATCATAAGCTCTTTAACATATGCTTGTCGATGGTACTTTGAGACTTTGTACTCTATGAGACACTCTGCTGCTAATATTCTTACAAACTACAAGGATGGACTGTATGTGTTTGGCAATGGCAGGTTTCTATTTTTGTAAAAAGGTAAAAACTTTTACATACCTTATTGACTCCCACAGCAAGCAGTTCTGATTCGGCAGCTGCAGGATCAGCACTACCAGCAGTACATGCAGCAGGTGTACCAGCAGCAGCTCCTCCTTCAGCAGCAACAACAGCAACAGCAACTGCAGCAGCAGGAACAACCTGAACTCCCCCACCATAACACTGAGGAAGTGAATGAACAGGTAAAGTGTACCAAAAGGGCTTGCAATTACTGCTCAGACAACACAACTGGTTTACACATAACTAGTGCTTGTAAATGTTCAGCAATCTTGTTTTTTTTATATGAAAAATAAATGCATCTTTACACACAAAAAAATCATTGAGTGATGTTTATTAAAATTCATACTGTCATATAATTCACTCAAGTAGTTTTATTAAAACCCATTCACTGCAAGTGACAATGTTTCCAGGGTGGCCAGGACAGCCAGACTGATGGAGGAGAGGAGAGCCCTGGCCCTGCAGAGAATGGCCATGACTCTGAGGGAGAAGGTGACTCAGAGGAGGATGAGGATGAAGGTGAGGCAATGCTGCTCCTTATTTTTGGTTAAGTATTCTTTTATTCCTTTGAGCCTGGGCACAAACAAGGACTTCATCTGTTTTCATTCAGCCTTTATGTAATGTGCATAGTGCTAATAGGTGCTCTTGAGGGGCCTGGTGGATGGCCCCAACCCATTAGTGGCACATGTAAATTTTATTTGATGTGGCTACTGTGATATATGGCCCAGCTCTAGTTTTGCAAATACAAGCAACCCCCATTGATTAACTGTTTGTCTTGACTTTCAAAATGCTTACTCTTTTCCATTGTTTCAACATGCAATCCACGGTATATTGACAATTTTTTTTTTAAATCTGTGCTAAGTATTAATTTTCCAACAATGTCCAACATTTGCCTGTCCAACAGCTGGGCTGAGGTGGGTGGAATGGGCAAGTTTGGGGCATTTTTGCTGAGGCTGGGCACACTACTTGGGCAAAGTTGTCCAGTGCAGGGCTATCAGTGACAGGTGTGAATGCGCTACACTCCACCTCCTTGAACACTTAAGCTCACACTGCCATCTTGTCCTGCAAGTTGTGCCAGTGTGGTCACGTTAGCCAAACTGTTCAGCAAATGGTGTCCAAGTAAACATGACCATGGTGAAGCAGCCAGCCCTGATGAAACAGCTGCTAGGAACTTGCCATAAGCATTTAAGAAAATTGATTTTAACTTTCCTTTTTATTTGATTTTTCTTGGGTATTTCTATGGAACGTAACCCTGTCAAATAGCTGTGGTTTCCTGAACAAAATTTATAGACTCATGTATTAGATATGGAAAAGTACCATGAAGACCATAAAAAAATGAAGATGAAAGGTGCAAAGACTGTGATCTTACTATATACATCACTGAAGGCATGTATCTCTCAGTCATAAACATACTCTTACATTGTTATCACTTGTTCAAAGGATCCACATCAGCCACACACATACACTTTGCACCATTCAGATTTATGCAAAAATATTGCTCAGTCACCCGTCTATAAGATCCAGACCAGCTCTACATGCCTCTCACCTTTCAGACTCATGCCAAAATGTTGCTCCCGCCTCCATGTGGACCAGAAGAGACATTCAGGACTTCAAGGAGTCCATCAAGCGGGAGGGAGGAGACTCTGTCATCAAAGTGGGCCATGGAGAGACTGTAACCGTAAGGCTGCTTCTGTTTTGCTTTACATCTTCACAATGCCAAACTTTTTTCCTCCCCCTCATTCCACTCATCACAAGCTTTCATTCCTTCCTCCTTTCTGTTTGACAACCTGCAGTGAAACAAGTGTTTAAAAGGTAAGCATGAAACTTAACATAATGCCTCTTTTTGCCTTTCATATTGTCTCTTTATCTGAATGTGTAGTACAGTTAGGGCCATTAATTTCTGTAATGCAGATCCAGTGATGGTACAAGAAATCAATTTTAAGTGTGAACTCTTGGAAAGAAATTGAGAGGGTGGAGTTTTCACAACTAATCCTTAATCTCTTGTTTTGTACATGGAACACAATATGAAACTGTTTCTTCCTTGCTCAATTCCCGATACTCTTTGTTGAAAACATTAATTGTTCATAGATTATATGCTGTGCAATACGACAAGCTATAAAATTAGGAAAAAAATAATGTTTGCAGATATGAGTGTTACTAAGCAAAACAGTTTTCATCTTTTAAGACCTATCTATCTGAATCTTCTGTGGTGTAGTTTTCACCACACCTAGCAACGAATCTTTGGGCCTAGCCTAGGTTTGACCTGGGGAAAACAACAGTAACCCGAGTATCACACTTGCTCTGTGTCCTGGAGGTATGGGTTCTTACCCAGAACATGCTCAAGGGCCAATGAGACAGAGATGTGGACCTTGGCCATGTGCAGTTTATTGTTGTTGTTTTATGTGGTGCCTGTAGCACCGATAGGCTTTCTTGAGGGACCTTAGGCACAGGCTAATTTTATTTATATTGGCTGCTGTGGTGTATGGCTCTTTCTTGGCCCATGCTGCCCCCCGGTGCTCCTCTTGACCGAAGTCACTGAAGTTAAGGTTGATTGAAAATTCAAACAGCATGTGGGTAGTCTTCTGGAACTCAGCAATGACTTTTTATTTTATTATTTTATTTATTTATTATTATTATTTTTTTTTTACGTGCAGCCTTTAGCACCAGTAGGCTTTTTTGAGGGGCCAGGATGGTAGTCGGCCCCAGCCCGTCATGGCACAGGCAAGTTTTTTATAGTGGCACCATCTTTTCTTGGCTCATGCACCCCCCCCCGGAGCTCGTTCTTCATTCACTTGGACGGTTTCCTCTAGAGTCCGGGTTGATGGGTGGTCTTCAGGACAGCATGTGGGTAGTCTTAAGCCACTCAGCGGTGACTGAAAAGTCCCAGGTGATAGCGGCGGATTTGAACCCCGCGTCGTCCATCACGCAGTGAATGCAGGGCCCGCACGCTAACCACTCAGCCACCACCTACCCAAACTTGACTTGAAAAATCAGCGTGTTTTGGTGGGACTTGAGCCTAATACATGCAAGGTCCTTGGGCTCACCACCCCCGCACGCCAACCACTCGGCCACCACCTCTCCAACTTTCCTTTCCTTTACTCTATATCTACATTTCCAATAACCTGTCCCTGCGCAGGAACTTTCCTGTATGAGAGGCCATGGCAGAAGTGACTGCAGCTTTCTCTGTTCCGTCACTCCCTAAGCATACTCAATCCTTCACCTGCCAACTTGTTTCAATACTTGTTCACTCCTTGTCAAATTTATCCAGTCATCATCACGATCCTCTCATTTTCTGCCAACAACACTGTATCATCTTCAAATAAAACTACCACCATGGACTGCTCTGTACCTATCACTTTTATCCTTTTGACTAAATCCCCTACTCTGGTTCTCATTTTTCTCATAGTCATTCCTTTAAATCTTCAATAGCCACAATGCCATCACTCAGCTTCCTGTTCTCATGTACAGGCACTAGCTTCCATGGAAAAAGACCAGATCCCTATAAATAAAGGCCCTCCCACACAATATACCCTCATGCCATTTAACCCACAAAGGTCCCCATGCTTCTCAGTCTCCTTTATGCATCCAGCTCAAGAACACATGAGCTACCCATTTCCCTGTCCTCCCAAAGGTTCATCTCAAGCCCACCCTTCCCACTTCTCCACTAATAAATTCTCTTCATCACCTCCTCAGGTTCGGGTCCCCACTCATGAGGACGGGACGTGCCTTTTCTGGGAGTTTGCAACAGACAGCTACGACATCGGCTTTGGTGTGTACTTCGAGTGGACGAAGGACGCCAGCAATGTAGTCTCTGTCCACATATCAGAGAGTGAGGATGAAGAAGAGGAAGAGGAGGCTGAGGGTATGGCAGTTTACCTTTCATCATTATTATTAGTGCATGAATATGTTCCTGGGAAATCTAGTAACTTTTTAACTATTGTCAAGTATAGCTTTGGTTACCTGGAAATGCCCACCCTGACACATTCAACCACAGATCATCATCTTTTTCTCTATCACCAAGTACAACAGATGGATATATTTAAGCTTTTGAATTAAGTTGTATGTTCTTCAATCTGTGTAGCCATATGGTGCAGGTGTGTGGGCAAAAAAATGATTATAAATCACACAAAATCATTTACTTCAGAGCTGGACACTGGACTCATTTCTGAAGTTTCACTTTGAGATTGATATCCAAAATCTTACTGTAGTGCAAGTGGTAACTAGCCTCTACCTCACCACTGTTCAATAACAATGAAACAAGTGCAATTTAATTTTGGTATTGAGGTTTCATACATTAGTTCATTCTGGTGATTCACTATCTTGAGATTTCTAAGGAACACGTGGTCAAACCTGATGAGACCAGAGCTTATAGCATCGTAAATTAATACTCATCTATCATCAAGTGTAGTGTATTGTTTTAAATACCTAAATGTATAAACTTTAATGTGTTGAAAAATTATTTTGCTGTACATGTGTATCTGATCATATTTGGGAACAGGTTTCCATACAACTCCTGTTATAATGTCACTGTCATATAATTAAGAACTGTGTTAGGTCTTCCAGGAATGCAGCTCCGTTGTTTAAAATGTTAGGTTGTATTACTGTCTTTGATTCATGATGTTTCTTATTGTATGCAAGCAAAAAGGATGGTTGTGGTGATGATGGTGAGGTGAAAATTATGATCAGTATTGTTTTATTGGGGAGAGATGAGTAGAGAGTGGATAGTAGCAACGCTAATGATGGTGATGCTGGGATATTTCAGTCGAGGGAGATGATGTAGAGAGGCTGGCGGGGAGGAAGGGTGAGAGTGGCCGCCCAGCACAGTCCGTCATCATACCAGTCTACCGCCGGGACTGCTACGAGGAGGTGTATGCCGGCTCCCACTCTTACCCTGGCACCGGGGTTTACCTCCTCAAGTTCGACAATTCCTACTCCTTGTGGCGCAGCAAGACCCTCTACTACCGTGTCTACTACACCAGGTGAGGCTGCCATGCTACTATCAGCATTTTCCCAGCCCCTGTCAGCCCCAGCACACCCCTACCCTGGCACCGGCATTTACCTCCTCGAGTTCAACAAGATCTCTTGCCTGTGGCACAGCAAAATTCTACCACCATCTCTAAAACAGAGTGAGTCTTCCCTGCTGTGTCCTGCCCTGCCTTCCTGCAGGAAGTCAGCCAGCACCCTGACCCATACCTGAGGGTTGGTCACTCGTGTGAAAGGATTATACCAATCTTCTTGCCTTTCATATAACATGAAGAATACATTTCAGCCAGCATTGTAATAAAAGATTTTCAAGCCATTTATGTTGCTTCCACAAGTATGTTGTGGATTATTACATATATTTTTCTGTGTATGTATTGCTTTGTTGTGGCATGTAGAGCAGAATTGATCTTGAGGTTCAAATCAAATCTTGAAGTTTCAAATACAATGAGTAAGTAAATTTGTGGTGTAAAATTGTATGCAAATATGAAATAACTAGGCTCAACAATATGGTGATTTTGCTTTCTATGTCTAAACATGCTTTATAAACCTGAAAACTTTTCTTCTCTCCCCTTCTGTCCTCTCCTCTCTGGTTGACTCAACATGCAAAGAGCTCTGTAGTGTAGGTCTGGCACACATTTCCAGCCCTTCATGGTTCATACTGGGCTTTGATTCACCCAGTTGCTTGATTCATGAAACGAATGCCCAGCTATTGGGTAAATGCCGCAGTAATGCAGATTGGAGAGCTTAAGGTTTCTTTTCTAAGTCTCAAAAAGCTTCCTTTTACAAGTTTTCTCAACAAAATACTTTCTACTTGGCTGTCATTTGCTACAATGTCACATGTATGTACAAATTTCCTCTTTCTTCTTCCCTCTTCTCAGTACCAGAAACACTGCTGAAGCATCTGTTTGAGCCGGGCCATCATCTCATAATAACCCTTCACCTGCGGAACTAACCAAGAGGCAGCTGAAGTGAATTTGTATATATAGATAATATATGAAGGTATTTTTATGTCCCTCACACCACCTGATGGCTGTCTCAGGCTCTCACATCTCCACTTTAGTCATGGTTTTATAAACACTGTTCACTGTTGTGCCGATGGAAGCTTTTTTGGCTTATTTAGATTTTTTGCATTTTTAGAGAAAATCATGATAATAGTAAGTATTCTACAATATGAAATTTTCCAGAAGGTTGGGCACTTTACAGGCAATGATATACAATTCACACGGACACATTCACTGTGAGTGTAATTATAAAATTGCTATTCTTTTCCCACAAATTTTTTGGCCTCATTTTCACTGTCCTGCTTGAAATTGATCTGATGCTTGAAAGTTTTTTTTTTTTTTTTTTTTCCCCCAAGTGTGTTTCCTTTGTAAATCCATATTTGCTGCTTGTGTTGTTGTCTGGTGCATGCACAAAACCAGTGCTTCCATGTAGAGGAGCTCAAGGGCTTGGCGTTTATGCTGCCGGGCTCATGATTAGCTTTGCTTTGAGCTGTCCTACTCCTTGCAGCACTCCACAGACTTGATCTGATTTTTGATACTTCCAGAGGCAAGAATTTTTGAGAAACAAACACTTCCTCCTTGTTGTGAACTGTGACAACTTCCAGTAACAAGAAACCAAGGGTGAACTAAGCTTTTTTCCTGAAGGCACTTCCTTCATGTGTGGTTTTATTAGAAGTTTTTAAGCTTTGCAATGTTTTCCTGAAAATTCATGGAGTATGAAATGAAAACCTTTTTAAAATGTAGAAGATGATGGTACCTTTAATTCAATTTTTTTTCTCCCATTATGTCAGAAATGCTGAAAAAACATAGGTTTAAGTCATGAAAAGTGTCAAAATGACATCTGAGGGTTAAGGACTGGAGTGATGGCTGCATCTCATTACCTATTACAGAGATAAAAGAAATATGTCAAATTTCTTACCTATAAAGCAATGTTTTGTTACAATTTTGAAATGTTTCTCTTTACATTCGTATGCAAGTTGTATTACAAGAAGTGGAAAAAAATATTTTGTACAATATTTGGTTTAAGTGCACCTAAATTATTTTCTTATGCTATTATTCATTTGAGATACAGTTATTAATCAGGATTCTGACATTCTAACTTCTTTCTTTTACATCATGTTTTTGAACATTTACAAGGTTCCATCCTATTGAATCAGCACCATCATGCATTTTAAACTGAAGGACTGAGTTCACACTGCCATTACATTTGCTTGCATTGAAGAAGAGCACCAAAAGCAAAGCTACATGCAGTGAAATCCCAAATGGTAATCATATTGGTTGAAAACAATGATCATGACCCCTTTCTGTGAACCCCAACAATAGGTTCGTGGGTTCATAAGTGGTAACTGGGTAACAATGTAAGAGTGTATTTCTTTCCTTTTGTCTAAGCCAGTCAGGTAATTTATTCTCTGGATTGCTACAAGTCAATGAGTGATGTTTGGAAAAGAATGGAAATCCAGCCCAACATCCTCTTCCTCTAGTAAATGGCAACTGAATGGAGGGGCTGGGTCTGTTTGCCTTCCTGTCTGACATGTCAAGGACTTCTGACTTGAGGGATTAAAGAAAAGCAAGGAGCATGGAGGGACTTCATACCTTCTGAGAGTGTTCCAAGTAATATGTCCAATGTGAGGGGTGGTGATTGTTGTTATTAGTTGTGCAAGATGGAGTGGTTTGCCCTAACATTCTAGACATGTTAGTTGGTTTTCTACAGGCAGACTAGTGTTGCATTATGTACTTATGAGAAGCTATGCATTGAATATTACTGTACAGTTACATTTATATCTGAGTGATGCATATTGTAAAGATAATGTTGGAAGTTTTATAATTTATGGCTATTTTTCTGCCCCCTAGGAATGAATGAATTTTCTACATGGAATATTTGCTTCAAGAAAGTTATATTTTTTTGCCATACTGCCAAAACCTACCCAGTTTTCATTGTGTTGTCTCTCTATAAAGAAAGAGGAGAATGAACTTAGGCTGCCCAAAGTTCACTGACCTTTTAAACATACACTGCATACTTAATACTACACATCCATTTAACAAGAACAAAAACTGGAAATCCCTTGTAAATATGTCTCTCACCCAGAAGCTAACCCTCACAGTGTGGATGACTTAAAACCAACATGTACATTAGGTAGAAATCTGAGTCTGTTTTCCAGATATGATGGTACTGCCAGATTATAGTGGTAGATCTATGTCGACTGTTTCTGAGAGTTTCTCTGTTAGGCTTTAATCCCTCACCTAAGGCTGCTGGTGGGTAGGTCCGAGGAATGCAAGGCTGATGAACATTAAGGGGATATAGGTAGGAGATATGGGGATGGAGGAAGGAGGGCTATGGAGTTGGTTGAGCTGATGTGGAGCAAGACACTGGTGGATAATTGGAAATGATAGGATAGAGGAAAATGAGGATGATAAGGGGTGACATTGTGTTTAAGAGAGACCTGGCTGAAGATGGTTAAGGAGCAGTGGGAAGAAGAAGGGACACAGAGGGGAGATAAAGCACCAAAGGGTGGGGGGAGATTCGAGGCTGTTTTGTTGAATGTAATGGAAAATGGTCATGAAGTGTTCAATACTCTCTGACACTTGGACTTGTTGGTACCCACATTTAGTGTGTTGTAAATTCATGTACATAGGCTTACATCACTTGAATAACCTTTTGAAACAATCTTATTCAAGTGAAACGATACGTGTGACAGCAGAAATGTTTGATTTTTTTGTTGTTGTAAGCTAATACTTAAAAAAAATGTTTTTTGAGAAAAAAATGTTGAATTGTATCAGCTTTTGTTGGAAAAAAAATATAGAAGGCAATGACATCATGATTAATGGAAAATGATGGTTTTGTTGAATTAGTGGTAATGTAGCTGAAGCGTATTAGGTGGAGTATGAGTGTAAAATTAGAACGAAGTGTGTGGGGAAGGATACAGAGGGATGAGGGTAATGGTGGTGGCGATGGCGATGGTAGGAACCTGAGTTAATTAAGCTGTTGATGTAGATAATTTCTGATGCAAAAAGGAAAAAGCTTTATATTCATACTGAATAAAATATAATTCAATACACATTCTTTTTAGTCCTTTTATGCATGCATGTACCCAATACTGAAAAAAAGTGAAATTATAGAATAGCATGCAGAGAGAGAGAGAATTTATATAGATGTTTAGACCAGACCCCATTATTTAGACCAGGTGATCAGTTCTTACACACAAGTGAAACGACATAACCCCCGTGTTCACAGGAAAGGAACTGGGTGCAACCTCCCCCCCCCCCCTCTCTCTCTCTCTCTCTCTCTCTCTCACTCTCTCTCTCTCTCTCTCTCTCTCTCTCTCTCTCTCTCTCTCTCTCTCTCTCGATAAATAGAGACAATGATTGATATACAGAAACAGAGACGCAGATAGATAAACATGAATAACAGATTAGCGCAGCATCGGTTGTTCCTAAGAAATACAATAGTAGTAACATTCTTCACCATAAATCAAGGAGCAATAACTGTAATGGCTGCAGCAGTAACGCGCACACCTTTCCGGCAGCCAACGACAACCCGGCTAATACATAGAAGCCAGCAGCGGCGGTGGCGTCGGGAGGGAGGGAGGGAGGGAGCGGTGAGGCCGACGCTGGCGTGCTGCAGGCGTAATGAATGACCTGCTTGCGCTATTAATTACGGGGTTTATGGCGCCGTTACTGCTCATTTCCCTCTCGCGTCGGTGCGCCAGTGACGGCCTGTCCTCAGCGCCTCCCTCGGGCCGCTCATTATGCTTCCCTTAACCCCCTCAGCGTCAGAGAAGGGAAGGAAGAGATGAGGGAAGATTCGTGCCCTTCCTCCTCGGCCTCTTTCGCGTTTGGTTATTTCTGGTGGTCCCGTTTTCCTTATCATTGTCGAGTGTTCTTTAATCTCTCTCTCTCTCTCTCTCTCTCTCTCTCTCTCTCTCTCTCTCTCTCTCTCTCTCTCTCTCTCTCTGAAATTGCCTCGTGACACACCTGGCGGCGTTAATTAGTGGTTATGAAGGAAGTGGTTCTCTCCACGAGCACAGGTAAGAGGCGGAGGGAAGGAAGGCGTGGGAGGAAAAAGAGGGAAGAAAGGATCGAGGGGAAAAAAGGGAAGGAAGAAGTGGGGAAGGAAAAGAGGGAATGGAGGAGCGAGAGAGGTAAAGAAGGAAGGATGGAGGAGGGGGTTAAAGAGGGAAGAAAGGAAGTAAAAAGGGGAAGTAAGCAAGGAGGAAGAAAATGAGGGAACAGAGGAAGGTAAAGAGGGATAGAGATGAGAAAGGAGGTATGAGTGAAACAGGGAGGAAAGGAGGGACAAGATAAAGAGCGAAGGATAGAGGCAGGGAGGAAAAGAGGGAAGCAGGGATGGGGGATGGAAAGAGGGAGGCGGAGGCGGGAAATGGGAAGAGGATGGAGGGAGGGTTCGAGGAAGGGAGGGTGGAGGAAGAGAGAAGGGAAGGAGGGAGGGAAAAGATTGCCTACTACAGGGTAACAGAAAAGAGGGAAGCAGGGATGGGGGATGGAAAGAGGGAATCGGGGGCGGGGAAGGGAAGAGGATGGAAGGAGGGAGGGAGGGATCGAGGAAGGGAGGGTGGAGGAAGAGAGAGGGAGGGAAGATGGGAGGGTGGGAAAATATTGCCTTACTACAGGGTAACAAACTTAATTGAGTAAATAAATTTGCAGACATAAGGCCTAACTTTGCTCGAAAAATGTATTCTGCAGTAAATATTAATGTTATTGCAATTAGTTATTATTATTATTATTATTATTATTATTATTATTATTATTATTATTATTATCATTATTATTATTATTATTATTGTTGTTATTATTATCAGTCAGTCAGTCTCTCTCTCTCTCTCTCTCTCTCTCTCTCTCTCTCTGCCCCACCCCCACCCACACACCATAAGATGCACAACAAATTCTTCCATGAACACCAAACTTTACTCCTCGCCTCCTAAACACGCTGCTACTTTCCTCGCTCTTTTTCTTTCCCTTTTCTTCAATAAGCTGCTAATTACGGAGCACATGCGAAGTCGATCATCACGGGGACTAATTACCGAGGCGCGCCATTATTGTAGTCTGTACGTAGCCCGCAATTAATTATGGCGTCCTGATAATTCGTCGGTAAATCATGAGTAATCTCTTCCGCGCCTGATGAATGTCTGGGCGCGGGGAGTACGCCGCTCTTTTCCCGCTCGGTTCCTTCGTTTTTTCCCTTTTTACCTTCCTTCCTTCCTAATAAATGGAGCCGCCTTACCTCTTCCGCCCCTTTACACTGCAGAACATTAGGCCATATTCTCAAACATCTCGGAGCTAACACACCAACATTGGATCAAGCTTTCGTAGAGGTTGTGGTTATATCCATGGGTAGTTTTATGAGCCTAGCGATAGTTTGACAAGGCTTTTGCTCCATGAACCTGAAAACCTCTCATGACAACCCGCCTGATCTCGTTTTTGGTCTTCTGGAGTGTTTGTTGTGAGAGGCGAAAGCGTCTGAGATCGAGTACGGGTGATAGGTCTCTCCCAATCTTCTTCATTTATCACTGTCCTGTGTCTCTAGGTTCAATTTTGATGTTAATGATCAGTAAACTTCTAAATTCCATCACACTATCTTAAGAATGGATTCCTCTTGGGTCTTCGTACGTCAGTTATTTCTCAGTCTGTCATTCTTTTACCTCATCTGTTGTCTTCTACGTATGTCCTCCTGCGTATGTATTGGAAGGATTGGGAAATGAAAAGAGAGGGAGAGAGGAGGGCTTTGCAAGGATCGAAAGGGGAAGGAAAGACGCAATGAATGGAGGGAAAAAAAAAAAAATCATCACATCCCAACATCTCAACTCAAATTTCAACTGAATACTTCATATCTCATCTTTCTCTTAATCAGCTTCCTCGAGGTTGGGCTTCTGTATCTTCTGTATCGGCTTCTGTATGGCTCCACCAGTTTTTTTTCCCTTCTCACAAAGTCCATATTAAAGGGCTGTGTCCACCCTCGTATGGATTATGCATCTCTTGTGTTGGAGGGTTCCACACACACACAGACCTTTGGATAGAGTGGCTCTTCGTCTCTTCAACTCCCCTACTCATACTGACTTTCCTCTACCTTACAAATTCCGCTGCAATGCTGTCTCTTCCTATCTTCTATCGATATTATCACATGACTCCACTGAAGCTCATCCCTATCCTGTTCAAGTCCCTTTTGTATGTTAACTACCTATAGCATTTTTATTCTTTCATCTCTTTCGCTGTTAAACTCTGGAACAGCCTTCCTCCGTCTGTATTTCTTCCTGCCTACGACTTTAACTCTTTCAGGAGGGGAGTATCAAGACACTTCTCAATCTGAAATTAACTCTCTCTTCTGGCCACTCAGCTCTATTTAGTTCTACATGGGCAGCCTTTAGCGGATTTTTTTTTTTGCTCCTTTACCGTGAAAAAACCATGTATTTCTAAATTTCCCAAGCGATATCACATTAAATACACGTAAAAATAACTCAAAATTCAAACGAAATCGACTACGATAAAGCATTGCGAAAAAAGAGAACATCATTACGAAGAAAAAGAAAACGGAGACTGCGAGGTGCAACTAGGCCGAACAATTTTCTCGCATTTATTTTATTTAATCTGGACGAGTAATAAATTCCGTACCAACACGAATGCAAGCGAGCCATTACCCGCGCGCTGGAGCACATCATTATTACGTGATATTAGACTATAATACAGTTTTTGAAGGGCCGCTCTAATTATAATGCCGGGGAGAGAGAGAGAGAGAGAGAGAGAGAGAGAGAGAGAGAGAGAGAGAGTAATATGCAAACACTAATAACCCTAAAGATATGAGGCCATTTAAATTCGTGAAAAATTAAGACTACACAAATCCATTCCTCTCGACTTCCTTTTTGGTGTCCATTTAGAGAGAGGATCGGAAAGGGAAGGAGACGAAGAGGAGGAGGGAAATAGAGGATAAAAGGCATGGAAGATAAAGTGAAGAGGAGGGAGGAAAGAGGAGTAGACAAAACAGATGGAATAAAGAGAAGGGAGGAAGGAAAAAAGATAAAAAAAAGATAAAAAGAAAAGGGAAAAAGAAAGAGGAGAGATGTAAGGATGGAAGAGGAAAAAAGGGAAGTGAAGAGAAACGAAAGAAAGAATATAAAACGAAAAGAAAGGAAGAAGAGAGGAAGCGTCAGGAAAGGGAGAGAGCAAGCCTAAAGTTATGAAATGAAGATGAAACGATAAGGAAAAAAGGGAGAGAAAGGGAAACGAGAGCGCTGTGAAAAGGGAAAAGGAAGGAAATGCAAATTGATGAGTAAAATAAATGGCAGTGAGAAAGAATGGGAAAGAAAGAAATGGGTGAAGGGAACGGTGACAAAAAAGAAAAAGAAAAACAATAATGGTAAAAAGAAAAAGCAAGGCAAAAGACAAAAGGAAATACTGGCGAGGAGAAGAAAAGTGAATGCAAGTGAATTGGAAAGAAAATGGATTTGAAGAGATTGAAAGGGGAAAGAGAAAGATATTTGGAAGGATTGGGAAATGAAAAGAGAGGGAGAGAGGAGGGCTTTGCAAGGATCGAAAGGGGAAGGAAAGACGCAGTGAATGAAGGGAAAAATGATAAAGTAAAATAAATAGGAGATTAACTGATAGTGGGGAAGGATAAAGGTGTTAGATGAAGTTAAGAAAGAAGTGCCAATAGTACCAGGTCTTAATACACAAGCGTCATCATCCTCTCCTCCCCTTCCTTCACCTCTGAACTCATGGCCTCAGACACTGGGTCCTACATCTAAACCTTCCCTCGCTTTGGTACTCTGGCTGCTGTAGAAGATGATCACAGTAGGTCGAATTATATAATACTTTTTAATGTATTACCATTGGAAAATTGAATATATGTGTGTTTTGTCAAATATAAATCAATCAGCCAATCAATGAACGTCAGACGCCACAGTTATAAATGCAGATGTAGAAGCGCTTTTATCTTAACATCCTCTAAGTCCTCCTCTAACTCTTTTTAGGAGCAGTGAGTAGCGGGCTTTTTTTCCATGTTTGTTTCCATTTTTTAATGCCATTGAACTGACTCCTTTGCTGGAAAAAAAATTACTCCGGTCTTCTCTGGCCTTTCTCTGCCTTACTTCCCACAATTACTCTCCACTATAAGCCAGGCTGATAGAGAAAGCGGTGGAGGTGTGAACCCAAACGACATCACTATTAACCGGGTACTTGATTCTATGATGTGTAGGGAAATAATTATCTTTTTTTTATACACACGCAGCTACCTATTCCTCTTTTCAATCGTCAATTATACGCAGCTAAATTCACGAAGACATTTTTCTTGTCATAACACAAACTGCACTTCACCCCGAACACTGTGAATCATCGCAAGGTACCTATAGTGACTCATATACGAAAAAAAAAATATAAAAAAAGGACTGGTAAGGATATGAAGTGTGTTGAGCAAAGGAAAAGAGGAAAGGAGAGACGGCCGAAGTGAGGAGAGGGAAACGAAGAGGCAGTAGGAGAGGCTGGTGGAGAGAGAGGAGTCAAAAAATAGGGAAGCGACCATTAAGCCTGGAGGAGGAGGAGTAGGAGAAGGAGGAGGAGGACAAGGAGGAGGAGGACAAATCTAGCTCACTTGTCCTCCAACACACTCGACTCCTTCTTTTTCTCCTCCTCCTCCTCCTCCTTCCTCCCCTCCTCATCTTCCAAAGACGGCTGGTCCATTTTCTTTTGCAAAACTACGAGGTAAAGAAAATTAATACGTTAGTCTCCCCCTCTCGTGTCCCCAGCGTCTCACCCTTTTCCCTCCGTCCCTCTCCTCCTTCACCTCCCTTTTCTCTGCACCTCCAAGCCTCCGCCCCCAATCACATCCTCACGCCTAATAGAGTCTCACAGTTTTAAAGGTGGTCAGAAATATTGCACCATCTAATATCCAACCAACTCCCTTATACTTCATTTCTTTCTTATTCCTCTCATTTTCCTTTCTTTTCCCCTTAACTTATAGAAACTCATTTAAACCCATTCACCCATCTACTTCATCTTATTCCTACTCCTCTCCTTTTCATTTCGTTTTCCTTTAACTTTATCTGAATCAGTACTAGAATCTCTCCCACCACTACCTTCTCTTCCTATTCCCCTCTCTTCTACTCCTCTTTCTCCCTCCAATCACTCCTAACATCACGTACTTCTTCTATGTCCACCTCCTCTATTCCTCTTTCTCCCTACCATCACCTACTCCATCCATTTCCATCTCTTCTGTTTCTCCTCCATCCATTTACTCCCAACATCATCTATACTTTCCATTCCCATCTCTCCTCCTTCTCTTCTCCCCTCCCAAGTACCGTCATCATTTCCATCTCTTCTGCTTCTCCCCTCCCGACTACCCTCACCATTCGCTTCGCTTTCCCTTAACCGCCGCTCCTCCATCAAACTCACCTTCGATATCTATATTATAATACTTCCGTTACCCACCCACTTACGTATATCCCTTCCTCCAGGCCCCTTCTCATCTTCCCTCCTCCCTCTCTCCCTCTTTCCTCCGTCTACCCCTCTCTCCTTCCTTCCATCTCTCCCCTCTCCCCTACCCTTTCCCCCTTCTATCTCCCTTTCTCTTCCCTCTACTCCTACCTCCTTCCCTTTACCTCTCTCACCTCTTCTCTCCCCCTCTCTCCCTCCCTTACCTTCGTCTCTCCCTACATCCTTACTCAGCCCAATACATTACAGCTTGCGCTCCCTTCTCGACCCCTTTCCCATATTCTCGTATACCAGATTCTCTCTCTCTCTCTCTCTCTCTCTCTCTCTCTCTCTCTCTCTCTCTCTCTCTCTCTCTCTCTCTCTCTCTCTCTCTCTCTCTCTCTCTCTCTCTCAGGTATAAGACAGGCAATATTATAGCTACAATCGGCCCTACAAAAATATTACAACTCTATCTCGCACATTTCCCACTGAGAGAGAGAGAGAGAGAGAGAGAGAGAGAGAGAGAGAGAGAGAGAGAGAGAGAGAGATTTTTACAACACATTATCTCGTACAGTCCCTCTCGTAAAGTCACGGGTAACTCTGTCAAGAAGGGACAAAACTGCTCTAGCTCTTGGACACGACAACTGCACCCTCGGACCCGGCAGCGGCATCTCTGTTTGTGTTGTTGATAGTCTCCGTCCATCCGTCGCTGCCAGGCTCACGATTCTAACACAATCACTCCTTTTAAGACCCAGACGCAGCCGAAAAAGAATCCTGTTACGTGATTTCGAGCTGCAACTGTAATCTTATACCTTTAAAATGATTTACTAAAGGCTAAACGTTGAGATTCGCGAGCGATAATTAGGTTAGTCAACGGGATAAGTTATGAATGTAAATACTTTAACTGGAGTTGACACAAAGAGCTCCACGTCTCCTAGTGGCTCAGGATGATTGGATCTCTTTACGTCCTGCTGGAGAGGATTTGAGACTCCTTTTGTGGGTTCCCGAGGACGAATAGGGACGGGCGAGGGGAGGATGGACTAGGCGGCGAGGGGAAGGCGAGGGACGGACGATGAAGATGAGAGTTTGAAGGAGGAGGAGAAGGAGGGAAAGAGGAGGATACTGTGTGGCCGCTGATACCACGGTCCGTTTTCCATTTTGGTGGATGAAAAGAATGTATTAACGAAAGGAAAGTCAGAATATAGTCAGAATTTTTCATCTATAACGAGGAGAGATAAAGATGAAAGCAATATAGTACAGAGAAAGGAAAGAAAAAAAGAAAATCAATATATTACCGCAAGAAAAAAACTGAAAATATCCCGCATTTTTAGTTAAACATAGAGAGTTAAAAGATGAAACCAGTATAAAAGACAGAACGAAAACAAAGCAGGAATAAAAATAAATTACCTTACGTTGTCATTCATTAGAGATGTCCGCCATGGGAGAGGGACGGTTTTTATGTCTGGCTTCCATATTCTGAGTAGAAAGAACCAGTAAAGACACTCCAGTCCATTCAGCGGGGAATTCTTCACTCTGTATTTCTAGAGTCAGCGTCACCGGAGACTAAAATAAACTCTACAAGCAGTTGGTGGAGAGTAGTACCTTGTTGAGTGCCTCCATCCTCCTCTGTAGAAGATGAAAGTCTCGCGTTAGAAATTAAATTGTTAGCAAAATATGCATTCAACTGAATTACGTACAGAAAAAAAACAAAGTCAGAATGAATGAATACCAAATGAATAACATGAAAAAAGAATATGGTTGTATTGTTGGAGGGTAACCATTATGACTCAGTACTTATACACCAAAGATCATCTGAGGACAAAGAATGAATGAAGGAAGAATGAGGCACAATAATGGATACTGGAACCGTTGATGAAATGCGACTGAGTGATACAAAAAAAATCGTAAAGAATAAGGAGGTGAGAGCAGGAAAACTAAGGACGAATAAAAACCCAAATTTCAAAATTAGGAGAAGTGAGCAGCGGGCTTTTTTTTTTTCATTATTTTTCCTTTTTTATGCCCTTGAACTGACTCCTTTGCGGTAAAAAGAAAAAAAATAACGGAAAAAAATCATTAAGAGCTCAAGAAAGTAATAAAGCAAAAAATAACAATGAAAGTAAATATAGATGAAACAAACAAAAAAAAATACAACTAGAGGTTTTACAATAACTTAACAAAAAAAATCTGAAAAAGTGCTAATAATCTAAACAATACAATAAGTGAATGCATTGGTAGCCAGTTGCAGGCCTTAATACATGCAGCGAACGAGTCGGAAACGTGCATGAGGCGGCGCGGGCGTGGCCATAACGTCAGGCGGATATTACGAAGATAAAATGTTTATAAGCCCGAGGAGGAAATTTACGTCTTGGCAACTGTGAGTCATTCCAGTTCTCGTCTCCTCCACTTCCTCTTTTATTTCTCTTCCCTTAGTGTCCTTTATTACTTCTACTGCTACTTCCCTTGCGTTTTATATATCCATCTTCTATTTTTTACGGCTTATTCTACTTGTGCTCGATGCTATTTTCTCCCCCCCTCTCTCTCTCTCTCTCTCTCTCTCTCTCTCTCTCTCTCTCTCTCTCTCTCTCTCTCTCTCTCTCTCTCTCTCTCTCTCTCTCTCTCTCTCTCTCTCTCTCTCTCTCTCTTCCGTACCCCACCCCCTTCTCTGTCTGTCTGTCTGTCTGTCACTCTCTCTTGAACACCCATTCCTATTCCATCCTCTATATTCACCCCTACATTCACCTCTCTCTCTCTCTCTCTCTCTCTCTCTCTCTCTCTCTCTCTCTCTCTCTCTCTCTCTCTCTCTCTCTCTCTCTCTCTCTCTCTCTCTCTCTCTCTCGGCGGCCAGGTCTCTCTCTCTCCCTCTCAATTCCTCCTCATTTCAGTCCATTCCTTCGGCCGTATCTCTTCCCTTCCTGGCTCCTCCTCCGTCAGTCCCTCCTCTTGTGCTCCTTCCCGTCCTCCTTCGTCCCTCCTTCGCTACCTGCCAATGGCTCACAGCTACTACTCTCTCTCTCTCTCTCTCTCTCTCTCTCTCTCTCTCTCTCTCTCTCTCTCTCTCTCTCTCTCTCTCTCTCTCTCTCTCTCTCTCTCTCTCTCTCTCTCTCTCTCTCTCTCTCTCACGCTCGCTAGCTCACTCGCTCTACTCCATCCGAACTCCGACAATGCCCTCCACTTCCACCCAGATAGTCCGTTTGGTGGATGCTGCTGGGAAATTGGATGCGAGAGAGAGAGAGAGAGAGAGAGAGAGAGAGAGAGAGAGAGAGAGAGAGAGAGAGATTGGGGGTAAGTGGAAGAATAGAAAGTCATCCATCCATTCATCCCTTCAGCCCGCCGCCCATACAGAGACAGGCAGAAAAAAGCTTTGAAAATTCGAGTCAGCTATCTATTCATACATTCCTTTATCTATCTATCCAGACAGCCAACAAGGAAGACAAAAATGGACAGACAATTGAATCAACAAGCAGATATACAAACAGACAGACGAGCAGCAACAAACAGACGCATATATGACCAAAATATTAAACATGGTCTTAAGATTTGAATAGTGTGTTTTGTTCATGTCAAGAAATAAACGAAGCTAAAATGAAGAGAAAGAAATGTGTACCAGAAAAAAAGAGAAATGTTTAGAAATGAAAGAAACGAAAGACAAAAATAAATAAAATAGAATGCAGAAAAATCGAAAAATAGAGAAAAGAACAAAAAAATGAAAATATAAATAAGAGAAATGAAAGAAATAATGGAAACAGATTGGAGGAAGAGATCGAAATTGAAGAAATAGCAACAGGAAGGAAAATAACAGACAAACGGATTGACGAAAAAATTAGACAGGTAGGCAAAGTGAAAGACAGACACACACGAAATATCTAAATCACCGGCATTATAATATGACCAATTTCGTGAGGGGCATCATTCTTTTTGACAAGTTTTCGGCTTTAACTAAAATTGGAAACTCTTTTTAATGCAACTTTTCCATTAATTAAATCTATATCCGGAGCGTCTGTCTGTGTGTCGGTCTGTTCGTCTTTCTATCTGCCAGTCTGTCAGTTAAATAGTGTGTCTCCATCTCTCTCCTTTCTCTGATTGTCTGTCTGTGTATAAATCTGTCTGTTAGTCTGACTGTCTGTCTTTTTTTCCACAGCAAAAGAAACAGTTCAAGGGCTTCAAAAAAAGAAAACAATAATGAAAAAAAGCCCGCTGCTCACTGCTCCTAAAAAAAAGATTAGAGAGGAGTGGCTGAAAGAGAAGTCAATTTGTCTGTTTCTTTTCTTCTGTCCATCTGAGAAGAGTGTATAAGCAAGTAACGTAAGTCTGCCTGCCTGTCTGTCTGTCTGTCTATCTACCTGTCTATCTATCCGTCATATAGTACCTCTCTCTATTTGTCTTCCCACTCCCTGTCTCCTTGCTTGAGCGAATGTCTCTCTCTCTCTCTCTCTCTCTCTCTCTCTCTCTCTCTCTCTCTCTCTCTCTCTCTCTCTCTCAGCAATTCGGTGGCCCCCTTCCCGTCTAACTACCCTTTGTCATGGTGGACGCACGAGGCTCCGAGTTTATGTCTGTTTCTCGGCATCCAGCGTTACTAAGGACTCTCTCTCTCTCTCTCTCTCTCTCTCTCTCTCTCTCTCTCTCTCTCTCTCTCTCTCTCTCTCTCTCTCTCTCTCTCTCTCTCTCTCTCTCTCTCTCTCTCTCTCTCTCTCTCTCTCTCTCTCTCTCTTCATCTATCTATCTCTATCTATCTCTTGTTTCAGGGGCTCTACGGATCATCATTCTATCGCTTTGCTTCCCCTTCTATTTTGTTTTCATTTTCTTTATTGTTTGCTTTGGTTCATACCTCCTTTTATTATACTCTCTTTCCATTTACTTGTAGCTCTATGTATCTATCTATCTATATTTCTCTCTTTCTCTCTACAGCATTCATTTCTCTTCACTATATTTCTGCATTATCTCCTGTTTACGTTCACTAGTCCTGTCTATCTTTCCTCTCTCCTTCTGTTTACATCTAAGCATCGCGCTCTCTCCTTTCATCTTCAATCTCATTATCCCTTTCGTTTGTCATTTCATCTTCGCCCCGTCTCCCTATTTACCTGTTTGTCTCGCCTCTCGTTTCGTCCAAATTACAGGTGGGCTACTTGATCACAGCATCCACGTCACCTTAATTAACCTGGCTCTCCACACACCTGAGGCATTCCCTCCTCGCTCCCCTATACCTTCCTCCTCCTTCTCTTTCTCTTCCTCCTTCACTTCCTCCTTCATCTCTTCCGGCTCTTCCAAAATGTTCATGCTTCCCATACGTAGTTCTATTCCTTTTCATCTTCTTTTCAATCGCTCTTTATCTTCACCTCTACTTCTTCTTCTTCTTCCTTCTCCTCCTCCATTTAGCTCTTCGTCTTCTTCACCTTCTCCTCTTTCAAAATCTTCATGTTTTCAGTTCTTCTCATCTTCCTCTTCTCTTATATATTCCTTATTCTCCTCCTTCATTTCTTCCTTATCTTCTTCCCTCCTCCTCCTTCTCTTCCAAAATCTTCATGCTTCCCCTTCATAATTTCAGTCCTCCTCTTCTTCCTTCCTCTTCTCCTTATTCCTCTTAATCCCCCTTTCGTATTATATTTTCATTCCTCTTCCTTCATCTTATTAAACACTTGCATTTTCCATCCATTTTTCTCATTTTCGTCCTTGTCACTGTTATTATCATGTTCATCACCTTCCTCATTTTCTCTCCTTTAGTTTTTCTTTTTTTCCTTCTTATGTCTGTGATCTATTTCTGTCTCTTCTTCTTTTTCTCTTCTGTTTTCTCTTTCATCTCTTCCCTTGGCATTTCTCTTTACAT
>NC_066547.1:10620560-10625560 GCF_024679095.1 Eriocheir sinensis
ACATCCACTCCACACACATATATACGAAGAGATACATGTTGATAGAGGCAGATATATATACACAGCAATAAAATATGCAGATCCATCCATACATACACAAATACATTCTTTACCATCATTTACCCTATTCTTTATGCTTCCATTCTAATTTATTTCACTCAATAGGATGTCAACTTTTCGAAAATTCATACACATATACATATATACATACATTCTCTTCCTTTTTGTACTGTATTTTCATGTTTTTTTTTGTTTCTTAAATGTTTTCTCTTAACGATATGTAATCATTTCACAAGCTCATATGCTAATGCATTACAAATTCATATTCCCACCCCTCTCTACTTACCTACCTACCTACCTTTCTTCTTTCTTGCCTTCCTTCCTTTCTTCCTTCCTCCAATCCTACCTCTATTTCTTTACCTGGCTCATTCTCTCCTTCCTTCCTACCCTCCTTACTTTCCTTCTTCCTTTTACTTTGTGTGCTTCGTTCCTTCCTTCATTCTCTCTCTCCTTTCTCAAACCCTTTCATATTTACGCTAAGCAATGTGGCAGTTTATGATCTTATTACACTCTCCATTTCACTCATTCATTTACATACTAACGATTTCAGAAGCACGTAAGCTTCACCAATAATTTCTTCAGTGCCTTAATCTTTTCCATCACTCCAAATCACCCACCAAAATATTTTCATTCCATCCTTCATTCGAAACTGTAAACTAGCAAAAAAAAAATAAGCAAAAAATCAATACATCCCCTTCCCCCAACCTCCTGACACCTTTTCCTCATTGCATTCATTCATTCCCTCCCGTCCTCTTAAACTCATCTACTTGTCTAGCAGTTATTATGTTCCTCCACTCCCCCTCCATCCCCCTCCCTCCCCTCCTCCACCTCTCCACCTCCGAGTTAGGCTTATGCAAATATTCACCTTCAGAATTAGGCTGAAGCTTAAAGATGAGGACACCTTTAAGAAGAGAGAGAGAGCAAGAGGATAGCTACTCTGGTGGTGCAACGTCCTCTCTCTCTCTCTCTCTCTCTCTCTCTCTCTCTCTCTCAACTTACCTACCTACCTATATGACTTCCTATCTTTTTTTTTTTAATATGTATATTGGATTATATGTGTCCGAAAGTATTTGAATGTATTTATGCATGTATGTATGTATGTATATATGTATGTCTGTATGTATGTATGCAAATCATCAAACCGTTTTTTCCGTCCCAACTGAGAGAGAGAGAGAGAGAGAGAGAGACCCACTTGTTTACATGGGTTCTCCTCCGACTGACTATTTCCCTTTCATCGAATTTTTCCTCCTCCTCCTCCTCCTCCTCCTCCTCCTCCTCCTCCCCCTCTTCCTCCTCCTCCTCCTCCTCCTCCTCCTCCTCCTCCTCCTTCACCTCTTACTCTTTAAAAATGCCTCCATCAATTTTCTCTCCATCCTTCTTTCCGGCGGCTCAATCAGACCTTTCCTCCTTCCCTCCATCCCTCCTTTCCTCCCCTAAACACACCATCTTTGTCTCTCCTTCACCTCCATCTTCATCACCTTTTTCCTCCCTTTCCCTTCTTTCCATCACTGCGTTATCTCGTGTGTCAAAAGTTTTGCTCTTCCCTGCCCTTCGTTATCTCTCTCTCTCTCTCTCTCTCTCTCTCTCTCTCTCTCTCCATTCATTACGACAACAACTACTACTACTACTACTACTACTACTACTACTGCCATCACTACTGCTACTGATATGACATTATTACTACTACTACTACTACTACTACTGTTACTACTACTATTACTTCTACTACTACTACTACTACTACTACTACTACTACTACTACTACTACTACTACTACTACTACTACTACTACTACTACTACTACTATTACTATTATACTACTACTACTACTACTACTACTACTACTATTAATAACAGCACTCATAATGATGTTTTAAACGCTGTATGAAAATTTTTAAATCATGGCATGTCAATACTCTTGTTAACATAAATATAATTTCCGCAATTAGGAAACATGAAAAATGACGCAAGTACAAAAAATATTGAAACGAAATTCATAAGTAATTTCCATATCTATAACTGATAGAAGCGACAATGAGATGGGAGAGCTAGAGTGAGAGCCAGAGCCAGAGCGAGAGAGAGAGAGAGAGAGAGAGAGAGAGAGTTTAATTAAATATAGAAGACAAATATTATGTGGGGGTGGTGATGTAAGTTAAATTACTTGATTATTACAAGAATGATGATGGTGGCAGTGGTGACTATGGTAATTCTAAAGATGATGATGACGATGGTGATGATGATGATGATGACCATTCTGATGACAAAAAAAAGGAGTAGGAGGAGTAGGAGGAGGAGGAGGAGGAGGAGGAGGAGGAAGAGGAGGAGGAAGAGTACGAAAAGGACGATGAGAACGAAGATGAGGAGGATAAGGGTAACAATGAGTGGCATTATCTCTCTCTCTCTCTCTCTCTCTCTCTCTCTCTCTCTCTCTCTCTCAAACTATCCTCTCTCCGCCCCCACTCCCACCAAAACCCCCACCACCACCCCTACCACAATCACCACCACCACCACCACCAGCACCGCCACCACATTCACCGTCGGGTCTGGATGTTGGGTCGGGCACAGATCCATTCATAGCATTATCTTGTCTCCTCGATGCGTCTTGTTAATGTGTCACGGTGGCGGGCGGGCGGCGAGGCACCCCAGACTTACGCTGTACAGACTGACTTACTGACTGGCTGGCTAACTGAATGGCTCTTGAATGACTGGCTTACTGACTGGTTGACTGTTGTGACGGAAAAGGGGCTATGTCGAATGCTCTTTATATTCCTGTCGTTCTATGGCTCTATATTTTTTTCACTCCCTTTTCGTTGCTATTCAAACTCTTTTCGTCTTCATCTTGTTTCTCAGAATTCGTGTTTTGTCCTCCTTTCTCGTTTAGCTTTTTTATCCTTTCTTTTCGTCAATTTTCCCTTTTCCATCACGTTCTTGGTTTTCATCTACTCGTCCTTCTCCTTCTCTATGTACTTCGTTTCCCTCGCTTTCTCCTCCTCGTTCTCTGTTTTCATTGCCTCTTTCTCCTCTTCTTCGTTTTCGCTTCCTCCGCTTCCTCCTCGTCGATCTCTATTTTCATCTCCTTCCACTTCTCTTTCTCCTCCTCCTCCTTCTTCCTGTATTTGTTCTCCTACTTAATCTTTTTTATTCCTCACTCGCGTCCGCTGGCTTTTCTCCATTGACCTTCCTCCTCTCCCTCTGTAGAAATAATTACGGTACTATTTTTAATGTAGTGAGTAATTACACTTTCAGTTCATCGACAGGACAGGGAACAGCTAAAGTTTGTCTTGGCTCGTGAAAAGAATCATTCAAACAGAAGCCTTTAGAATATTATCATCAGACCCAGTAATTTTTCACGCAACCAACTGTTTCCACACGGCGGTGACCGGAAAGGAGGAAAAAAAGTCGTAACGCTTAATCAATCATGTGACTGATCAAGGTCTGGGAAACAAGCAAATATTGAACTACTCTTTATGGGAAAAATAAGAAGAAAAACAAAATCCAGCCGAAAAAAAAACAAGGGCAATCTTTCGGAAAATTAAAACTTGTTCGATCAGATTCAGGAAAACAAACAAATACCGAATGACTTTTTATGGGAGAAATATGAAAAAAATAACATTCAACATCAGAGCAAGACGAAAATACAACATAAAACACAAGATAAAACTTTTGAAATACTATTTTTTTTACAGGAAAGGAGGCAGCTCAACGGCGAAAAAAAAAGGAAACAAAAAAAAATATCCAGATAACCTGTGGCAGAAAATTCCAAAACAGAGGATCAGAATAAGTTAGAAATGTGTCAGATTCAGGAAAACATAAAAACAAAACAGGCAAAAAGTGGAAGGTTGCAAGTCCTGTCAGTGTCATCTATATATAACTGTTCGATGTCCCGTCCGGTCGTAATGAGGGACGAAAACAAGGGCGGCGGTGTCTTCCAAAGAATATGAAGAGTGTTTCAAACGAGTAATTGGCGCGTGAAATTAAATAAAGTAAATTTCACGCCCTCTGCCTTGCTTTAACTAACCTTTGTCGGGGGCGAGTCACCTGAACACGAGGAGGAAGGGCGATAATGAAGAAGAGAAATTATAAAAGTGAAAAAAGATACATAAAACGAAAAAGAAGAAAGAAAAAAAGAGAAAAAGAGCAAACAAAAGATAAAAAAAGATTAAAAAAGAAGACAAATACAAACATAAAATAGCGTTAATGATGAAGACAAAGGTTATATATAAAAGAAGGAAAATTAAAAAGAAAAAGTAAAAAGTAAAATATGGCAGTTACAAGAAGAAGGAGGAGGAAGAAAAGGAGGAAAAGGAGAATGAAGATGAGGAGTAGGAGGAGGAAGAGGAGCAGGCACGAGAGAAGAACAAGTGCTCTATATAACAAAATTAATGTAAATACAATTACTAAAGACGTAATTCATGTTTACAGTAAGATTATCAGGAAATTACTAGAGACGTCCCATATCTCTCTCTCTCTCTCTCTCTCTCTCTCTCTCTCTCTCTCTCTCTCTCTCTCTCTCTCTCTCTCTCTCTCTCTCTCTCTCTCTCTCTCTCTCTCTCTCTCTCTCTCTCAGTTTTTCTTCTCCCTCTCTCGTTCTCTGTTACCCGGAATATTTTCATTTATATTCAAACGAGACTCTAAGCGCTTTTGGATGGAGGAAAAGTGGTTGAACAGCTTTTTTTCGGTAATATTCGTAAATTTATCTGTTTCTCTTCCAGTGTAAGTCAGTCGCGCATGAGGTGCTCCTTCCATTTTGTGTTCCTTGGCCGGAATTCAAATGCTCGCGTTAAGATGAAATTTGAGATGCTTATATAAGGGAATGGTATTGGGGAGAGGAGGAGGTGAAGGAGGAGGAGGAGGAGGAGGAGGAGGAGAAATAGGAGGGTTAGGAGGAGGAGGAAGTGGAAGAGAGGAGGAGGAGGAGGAGGAGAAAAAGGAGGGTTATG
>NC_066547.1:10630560-10666244 GCF_024679095.1 Eriocheir sinensis
CGGAAGAAGAAGGAGGAGAACACGATGAAGAGCAAGAGGAGGAGGAGGAGGAGGAAAAGGAAGCGTAGGAGGAAAGGGAAACAACAGCCAAAATTTGCAGCTTAAGCGAAGGAGGGGAAAGGGGAGGACTTGCAGCCTTCCCCTTGCAAAGATAAAGCACTGCCGGAGGGGAAGAAAGCCCAGGTGTTGCTCCTTTGACGGGGGTGAGGGGAGGAGAGGAAGGGAGAGGAAGGGAAGGGAGAGGAGAGGAGGGTACGGGGGAGGGAAATGGTGAGCTGGGGAGATGGAAAAATGGAGGAGGACAGGGCAGGAGGGAAGAGGGAGGGGGGAAGGAGAAGGGGGTGAGGGGAGAAGGATGGAGCAGAGAGGGAGGGGAAGAGGGGATGACGAAGGGACAAAGAAGGGGGATTGGTGGTAAGGGGGAAGGGAGGGTTAGGGATGTCTTCTATCTTCTTTTTTTTCTTCCCCTTCTCCCTTCTTACCTATTTTATTTCTATATTTTCTTCTTTTCCTTCCTTTCCTTTTCTTCCTTTCTTTCCGTCCATTCCTTCCCTCTTTATTTTTGCTGAACTATTTCCTTCTTTTCTATTATCATTTTTACCTTCCTACTTTTCTTGCTTATTTCCTCCTATTACTTTTTCCTTTCTCTAGTTTCCTCTTCTTTTCCTTCCTTTTCCTTTTCTTCATTTGTTTCCTTCCATTCCTTCCCTCTTTATTTTTGCTGAACTATTTCCTTCTTTTCTATTATTATTTTTACCTTCCTACTTTTCTTGCTTATTTCCTCCTATTATTTTTTTCCTTTTTCTAGTTTCCTCTTATTTCATTAACATTTTTTTCTTCTTTCATTAATCTCGTAATTTTGTCTCTATCTATTTCTGTTCAATTGCTCATATATTTCCTTCCTTATTGGTATCTTTAGTTTCCCCTTTTCATTCCATCCCTTTCTCTCTAACTAGCTGTAACAACTCTTCCTTCCGCTCTTCTTCCTTCCTCTTTAACTTTCCCCTTCCTGTGAACCTCATTCCTTGTTCTTTGTCTTTCTACGCTCCCCAAACAAACTCTTCTTTCTCTGTCTCTTTACCGTCACCCCTCCACCCACTCATGTACTTCTTTACCTCCTTGCCTCCCCTCCCCTCCTTCTCTTCAGCAACTCTTCTGTACTTCTCTACCTCCCTCGCTCCCTGTCCCTCCTACCCTTCAACAACTCTTCTGTACTTCTCTACCTCCCTCGCTCCCTGTCCCTCCTGCCCTTCAACAGCTCTTCTGTACTTCTCTACCTCCCTCGCTCCCTATCCCTCCTTCCTTTCCTCATCTGATCCCCCATTGTTCCTCCCTCTCTCTCAAACTCCAACTCTATTTTTTTTACCTCTCTCTACTCCCTCTGTCTACACATTCATTAATCATTCAAGCTTCTTATTCCTCGTGTCCTTGCCTCCTCTTCCTACGTCATCAGTCTCTTTCCTCCTCCTCCTCCTCCTCCTCCTCCAACCAATTCTCTTCCCCGATCGTTGAGACAAAATCCCGATCATTTCATTTCATAATTATCTCGCCAGAGACTCATCAGGGCGGGTTCGACGCCTCGGGGATAGCGATGGAAGACTTGTCACTGTATGATGATGGTGGCGGATGATGGACGTGATGGTGATGATGGTAAAGATGGGGGATGGAAGTGACGTTAATGGTGATGATGATGGTTTTAATGGTGGTGGTAATGGTGATGATGGTAATGATAATGACAATGATATACCCTTTTCATTCAGAGTAATGGATACAAAACCTTCTAATTCATGTATATTAACTGGTTACTTTAGCAGTTTACACATGTACAAAATGATACTTAAATTCCCGTATGAAATCGTTTCCAAAATATCTACAAAATATTCATAGACCTTCCGCCTTATACACACACAAGGAATTCAAACCTCTATAGTCAGCACAAACGTATTCGGCACCTCTTACTCTAATTCCCTTTGCGACGAACATGGCTATCGATGATGTGAACTTTTGGTGTGGTGATGTAAAAGAAGAGAAAATAACACATGTATAGAAAAAATCAGTGAAAAAGAGAACGATAAGAAGAGAAAGCAGAGGAGGAAGTGGAACACGAAGAGAAAAGCAAAAGGCGAGGTAGGAGGAAATGGAGGAGGAGCAGGAAATGGAAAAAAATAACAAAAATTTACACTAGTTAAGGAGAGAAAAGTAAGAAAAATGAAGCAGCGGAAGATGAAGAACACGAAGAAGAGCAAGAGGAGAAGAAGGAAATGGAAATGGAAGAGGATGTATATTTTTTTTTTCCAGGATGCTGTCAAAACGTCACTGAATTTCATCATTACTAAACACAATCCCACAAAGCGTTATCACACGGCTAAGGGAAGCTAACCACGCACCGTAATTCCCCTGTTTATTAAGAATTCCTCGGTGTGGCATAATGCACCGTATGTAAGGCCGCTGCAGATTTTTTTTGTCATAGCACACAGAAGTTACGTAGTGTCTGGTGTTTATAACCGCAAATAAACGCACTCACACACACACACACACACACACACACACACACACACACACACACACACACACACACACACACGCACACACACACACACACACACACACACACACACACACACATAACCCCCCTCTCCCCCCCACACACATTTGCAATTTCCAAATACGCACACCCAAAAGAGAGAGAGAAAAAAAATAGGGCGCCAGGGAGCCTTTTCACACGCTCACAATGTCTTAAAAATGGAAACTCCGTGTTGGAGGAAGAAGAATTAAGTGGAGGAGGAAGAGAGAAGAAAGAAACTCTCGCCTTAAATTAAAACTATAAAGGGCCGTGTCGAGTTTACTTTCTGTGCGTCTCGCGGCGTTTAATTAAAGCTTCATTCTAAAGGGCGCGAGGCTGACTTTAATCAAATATGGAGGCGAGGAATAATGGAAATACTAATGATAAAGACTCGGTCGCCAAAACTTGAAGAAAATATATAATTGATGTTAATTACACTGTTTAATAATAATGTTTTAGTAATTACTATTGTCATTATTATTATTATTATTATTATTATTATTATTATTATTATTATTATTATTATTATTATTATTATTATTACTACTACTACAACTACTACTACTACTACTACTACTACTACTACTACTATTTATCATCTTCGAAAGTGTTAGGAGTTAGACACATTAAGCTTCTGTAACACTAAACAAAAGGATGATTAAATTCTCTCTCTCTCTCTCTCTCTCTCTCGTGTAGCAGGGCACTAAACACCATTTTATCGCCGCCTCTGTGTGTCGTCCAATATAAACCGGAGCGACTCTTAAAACTAGTTCGTAAATCATTTTATCTGCCGGTTTAATGACCACGTGATACGCCGCCGCCTCGCTCTGCCTCTCGTAAAAACTAAATAAATATGTATGTTTGGCCAAAGAACGGAAGGGAGGAGGCGAAGGACGGAAGGAAGGAGAGGTGGGAAAGAAGGGAAGGATGGCTTGAAGGGTTCGATGGATGGATGAATGGATGGGTGAATGGGTGAAGGTGAAGAAAAAGAATAAAACACTGTACCATATATAACATCACAAATTAATTATGGCCTTATTTCCAAGTCCACTTCTAGGTAGAAAGAAGGAAGAATAAAATTGTACCGCATATAACTTCACGAAGTAATTATGGTTTTATTTTAAAGTTCATATCCAGGTAGAGATGAAGAGAAAAAACTGAACTATATATAACATTACAAATTAATTATGGCTTTATTTCCAAGTCCATTTTTACTTGTGTGCAGGAGTTGGCCTGAATCTTTACTTCTTTACTCTCTCATATTCACTTTTCATTAACTCTGTAACAATCTGTATTCTTCATATTTTTGCTCAACACTTTTCTCGTTTCAGACAGAAGGAGAATATCAACACACTTTTATATTCTAATTCTCGCTCTTCATCAACTAGATAACTTTGTTGCAGTTTATACTTATAATTATTTTCCTGGGTATAAATTTTCCCTTCCAAGCAGAATGGAAATGTTAATAATTCTCTTTAAGTTTTGGAAGCTGATTTTAGACAATGTTTTTTTTCTCTCTCATCCTTTGAAACAGGTAATAAAAGTAAATTTACTGTTGACCATTGTCTCTGATTAATTATTCTTGGCATTTTCTTTCTACGCGATTGCAAAACAGAAAAAGAATTCTGATAGTAACAGTGACAACGATTGGAAATTTGGAGATGCATAATCTATTTCCAATTCGTAATAAGTTAAATTCCTCTTCCTCTCTTTCTCGTACTCTTCCTGCTTTTTTCCTCTTACCTTTCTTCTTTTTCGTACGCATCTGAATCGTCGTCTTCCCATTCTTTAACATATTCCGATTCCTCCTTGTCCATCCCCATTTTCTACTCTACCTTCTCCTCCTCTTTAATTTCCTCGTCCATTTCCTCCTTTTCCTCTCTTTCGTCCATCCCTCCCCATACCACCAATACCTTTAGCTCCTCCTCCTCCTCCTCCTCCTCGTCCTCCTTCTTGTAATCAGTCCACGCCACAGGCTCGTCGGGTTACGGCTTCCTGTCCGGGGCCGGAACGAGCCAACTTGCCCCGAAAACAATAATAAAAGGCAAATGTTGTGCCGAGATAAGCAGAGTTAACGGGCGGAACAACCAGCCATCACGCGGGGATCAGGGGGCTTATGACGCTGCCTCGGCCTGATAATGGTAATAATGATGACAATGACGGTGGCGGTGGTGGTGGTGGCCGTGGTGAGTTGCGAGGAGTGATTAGAGCCATGAATTTATTACTGTTATTGATATTATTATTGTTATTGTCATTATTAATATTATTGTTATTATTATTATTATTATTATTATTATCATTTTTATTTTTGTTTTTATTATTTTCATTATTATTATTGTTATTATCATCATTATTATTATTAGCAGTAGTAGTAGTACGGGTAGATGAAGTAGAGTTAAAAGTAGTAGTGGTTGTGGTGGTGGTAGTAAAAGTAATGACGGATATAGTGAAGATTACACTAAAAAAATATCAGTGCAATATGACAGCGATGAAAGAGAGGCCACATAACACAGGGCAAGGACAGAGAGGGAATGAATGAATGATGACAGACAGCTAATGATAAATGCAAACTGATAGATTATTTTTGCACATTTATACTCAAATTCTACATTTTCAGATAAACAGCAGAAGGTAAAAATTAAATACAAACTAACCTCTTTAACAGCTGAAATGTGCTGCGGCCATTTCTTGGACTTTTTGGCCCTTCCTGAAATAAAAGAGTGGCACTGAAAAAAATGATCGAGAAGATTAATTTTGCAACATATAATCTTGTTCAGAACCCAACATCAAATTAGTTTTAAACTTAGTTGATCTTAGATATGATAAAGTTAACAATGGAGGACTTTCAAAGTAATGAATGGACATAACCACACAAAATAGATTTAAATTCACAAAACTCAAAATGATATTTCATACCTAAGGAATATAGAGTAATAATAATTATATCAATAAATAATAATGATAGTAATAATAATAATAATAATAATAATAATAATAATAATAATAATAATAATAATAATAATAATAATAATAATAATAATAATAATAATAATAATAATAATAGATGATAATAATAATAATAATAATAATAATGATGATTAAAATAATAGTAATCATAATAATAATAATAATAATAATAATAATAATAATAATAATAATAATAATAATAATAATAATAATAATAATAATAATAATAATAATAATAATAATAATAGTAATAATAACAACAATTAAAGGATGATTGATGAAGAAAAATAGGGAAAGAAAATTAAGTTTATCAGTATGAAGGTAACATTTATAATTTGTATTTCTAAAGACAGCACATTCTGGTTTCAGCAACTCCAAACCTTCCTTACAGTATATCTTTAAATTCGCTGAAAGCAGAACTTCAATATTCGATACTTAATTAGAAACTTTGGGAAACATTTTTTTTTGATATTGAAAGGATGCAGAGGTAGGAAAACTGTGAAGGGAAAAATATAAATATCTATCAATAATTTAAGGAGGAATTAATGTCCCTGGTGCACATTTTTAACGCACTTTCGCTGTACTGTGAGGTTTGTGTTTAATAATTACTGAGGGAAGGAAAGTTTAAAATAAAATGCTGTTTGTTGTATCCGAAAATTTAATATAATGGGTCACGGGGAGGGAGGAAATGGAAGGAGGAGGAGGAGGAGGAGGAGGAGGAGGAGGAGGAGGAGGAGGAGGGGAGTGCAAAGGAGTACAAAGGAAAAGCAAACAGCAACAGACCTCTTGGTCTGGAGGAGGAAGAGGAGGAGGAAAAGAGGAAAAGGGGGAGGAGGACGAGGACGAAGACGAGGAGGAGGAGGAGAACGAAGAGGGAACATGGAGGATCAGACAATAAGATAAAAATGTTGGCTTAAAAAGATGCTGCCTTCATAAATGATTTAGTTTGTTTAGCACGCCAGTGACCGAAGGAACAGATTTAAACGATTTCTCTAAGAACGTGCACAGCCACTACACACATACTCACTCCTGAGGAAGCATATATATGGCCCATGCAATTTATGAGTTCATCAATTTCGCATTAACTACCTCTGCAGGAAGTTTGTCCCAGTTATGGATGATTCGTTTCGAAAAGAAAAAAAAAGGCTTCTGATGTCTGTGCAGCATCCTGTCGCCTGAACGAATTGAGAAGAGGAAGAGTAGTAGGAGGAGTAGGAGTGGGAAGGACGGGAAAACAGGAGAGGGGAGAAGAGAAAAGGAGGAGGAGGGATATAAGAAAGTAAAAATAGTTTGTGATGAAAACATTCCCTGCTTGAGTGACGGCGAAAGACGCCACTTGATAGTCCTAAAAAAATCGTGTTGTCCGCCTTTTTCCGGGAAATTACAAGAGTCTGCCGGAGGACAAAAGCTGACGGTCATTTTCTGTTTGGGTGATTTTTCCTCTTTTCTTTCTCAATTTTCGGGAAAAAGTAAATTTTCAAGAAAATGACGAGACTTTAGTGGAGGTGGTGGAAGTGGTGGTGGCAGGGATGGTAGTGATAGTGGTGGTAGTGGTGGTGGTGGTGGTGGTGATGGTGGTGGTGGTAGTGATGGTGGTGGTGGTAGTGATGGTGGTGGTGGTGGTGGTGGTGGTGGTGGTGGTGGTAGTGATGATGGTGGTGGTGGTGGTGGTGATGGTAGTGGTGGTAGTGATGATGGTTGTGGTGGTGGTGGTGGTGATGGTAGTGGTGGTAGTGATGATGGTTGTGGTGGTGGTGGTGGTGATGGTAGTGGTGGTAGTGATGATGGTGGTGGTGGTGGTGGTGGTGTTACTGATTGTGTACTTAAACTACCTATCAATATGTATTTAACTATTCGTCTATTTATATCCACCGATCAGTCTATCAGTACACACACACACACACACACACACACACACACAGGGGTGAGAGAGAGAGAGAGAGAGAGAGAGAGAGAGAGAGAGAGAGAGAGAGAGAGAGAGAGAGAGAGAGAGAGAGAGAGAGAGAGAGAGAGAGATATGCCATTGCCTAATCCAACTCTTTATATAACATTATGGTAAAACACGTGTGTGTGCGTGTGTGTGTGTGTATATATATATATATATATATATATATATATATATATATATATATATATATATATATATATATATATATATATATATATATTATTTGAGTAAAAAAATCTTTGAAAAAAGTCAGCCAGTCAGTTTTCAGGCTCCTTCCCTCATTCTCCTCCTCCAATTGTTAAGTGAAAGACAGGCAGGGAAAAAAGAAGAAAAGAGGAGTTGAAAAGAGGAACGGTACGGGGCGTAAAAATTGAGAAAAAAAACAAATAAAAAAGAATAGAAAGTAGGAGACCATCCTGGAAGTGAGGTAAGGGATAAATAAAGGAGAAGGAGGAGAAGGAGAAAGACGAGAAGGAGGAGGAGGAAGAACACAAAGAAAGAACAAACAACAGCAGACCTGCTGGTCCTTACGAGGCTGTTTGTGACAAGCTACACTAACTATCTAATCAAAGGTGGAAGATGAAGGACAGCAAAGGCGAAGGAGGAGGAGGAGGAGGAGGAGAAGGAGGAGAAAGATTAAAATAAAGGCGAATAATATGAGGAGAACCAGGAGATGTAAGAGATAGAAGAAAAGGAGGGAAACAGGCCACAGGAAAGAAATTAAACATCTGCAAAGAACACAAAAAATAAGAGCATCTATGAAACATTCTATTTGGTCTGTCTAGTTTCAAATTACAATGTGAACTTTCCTAAGTCTTGGAAACTCAAACACAACTTCTCCAACCCAACCTATTTTCCTCAGGCTCAAATGTTCTTTTCAGTTCCTTTTTTTTTTTGTAACTGTGCGTGTATAGATAAATACAGATAGATAGATAGATAGATAGATAGAAATATAGATAGATAGATATAGATATATAGATAAATCAATAAATAAAAATATACATACACATCCATCTATTTATATCTAGCCATTTATCTATACATCGATTTATCTATCCATTTGTTCATCTATCTATATGTATTCTATGTATCTATTTATCTATTTTCCTGTTTATCTATTTCATTATGCCTCTTTCGATCTATAAATCTTTTTTTTATCTACCTATTCATTTTTCTATTGATATGCCTATCTTTCTATCTATTTTTCTTTTTACTTGCCTATCTATCTGTCTTTTAATCTGTCTTCATATCTAAGTCTGAATGTGCATTTACCTATTTATTTATCTATCTGTCTACATTTCCAGAAGGCTACTTTTTTTCAAATGTTTAAGCCATTTTCAGACGTCCGTGTTACACCTTATTGCGACAAAAACACATACCTCATAACAAAATTTTCCCTGCATAAGCATAACGGGCTAAAAAAAAAAAAAAAAGCTGAGTAAACGGAACGTCTACTTCAGAGAAATAATAGCAAATAAAAACAGAACCAATCGTAGTCATGCAAAAAGAAAAAAAAAAAGAAAAGCCAAACACGATTCCCTTTTTGCTCCTCTCCAATTATGACCGATTAGCCTGGCATGATGGCGTTTTGAGGGCGCCTAATAAAGTGTGTCTTTGTAGGAAGAAACACGATAACCGTCAACGCGGCTTTCCCTGGCTAAATACGATTATGACGAAGCTTTACGCCAGTCTGTCACGCGATTCATGGATGGCTGGAGGGAGGGAACGCTTGGAAGTGACTCATGAATTAGTGTTGTCTGATTGGTATAGACTTCCTTTGTATTTATCTGGAATAAAGCTTGAAAGTCTTTTATCAGGAACGCTGAAGATAAAGAGGTTCGTGACATGGATAAAAAGGTTTCACTGATACTAACAACTACCTGTTGAGAAAAGATAATATCGCAACGATAATTGCTTGCACGAATGGAACAGGCAAACAATAAAAAAATAGGTTAGGAAGCAGGAAAACTCTACGGACGTAAAGAAATCCGTATCAAAGAACAACAGATTCCAATAAATATAGTCATCCTGCACCAATGTTTGTGAACAAGAAACGTTTGGATGTTGGAGAAAAAATACGAGAAAGGAGCTTAAATGATTATGCACAATGAATATGACAATACTACTACCACTAATACTACTTTTACTCCTATCACTGCTTGTACCAGTACTGCTACAACAACTGTTTCTACTTCTACATTAAAACTGTTAGAGCTATAATTACGTAGTCCTGTTGTTTATGTTACTACTACTACTGCAACTACTACTACTACTACTACTACTACTACTACTACTACTACTACTACTACTACTACTACTACTACTACTAAAGGAGGTCCTCAGTGGCCCGCTTACCGATATCTTTAAGATGTCGGTAAATTCTGGGTATGTGCCCAATCAATGGAAAGTAGCTAATGTGACGCCGATTTTCAAAAAAGGAGACAAGTCAGCCACCTCAAATTATCGCCCAATTAGCTTAACATCAGTTGTAGGAAAGATGTTGGAGTCAATTATAGCCGGGAGCATTCGAGACCATCTAGAAAAACATAGTTTAATTCATGATTCACACCATAGATTCACAAAGGGTAGGTCTTGCCTTACTAACCTGTTGTCCTTCTACACTAAAGTAATCGAGGCGGTTGAACGAGATGAAAACTATGACATATTGTATCTAGATTTCAGTAAAGCGTTCGACAAAGTTCCCCATCACCAGCTATTACTAAAATTATAGGCTCACGGCATAGATGGGAAAGTTTTGAGCTGGATCAGGGCGTGGCTTAGTGGTAGGAAGCAGAGAGTGCAAATCAATGGAAAAAAATCTGAATGGGGCAGTGTTAAGAGTGGCGTCCCACAAGGGTCGGTGCTGGGTCCTCTGCTCTTTATTATTTACATCAATGACTTGGACACAGGAATTAGTAGTGATGTCAGTAAGTTCGCAGATGATACCAAGATCGGTAGAGTAATCCAATCAGACAGGGACGCTACCGTTCTCCAGGATGAGCTTGACAGACTATATGATTAGGCGGGGAAGTGGCAAATGGAATTCAATGTCGGGAAGTGTAGCATTCTGAGCGTAGGTAGGAATAACCCCTCACACAATTACTCCTTAAATGGCACTCCTCTAAGTAGGTCTGTGCGTGAGAGAGACTTAGGAGTCCTAGTGAGCGCTGGCCTCCGTCCTAGGGCTCAATGCATTCAGGCTAAAAATCGGGCAAGCAGAGTACTTGGTTTCATCTCAAGGAGCGTGAGCAATTGGAGCGCTGAAGTCATCCTCAAACTTTACTTAGCACTAGTTAGACCTCATCTCGATTATGCAGTTCAGTTCTGGTCCCCCTACTATAGAATGGATATCAAGATGTTAGAATCTGTACAGAGGAGGATGACAAAGATGATTCAGGGGGTGAGAAACTTGCCTTATGAAGACAGGCTGAAGCAGTTGAATCTACACTCGCTAGAAAGGCGAAGGTTGCGAGGAGACTTGATCAAAGTCTATAAATGGATGTAGGGATTCAATACAATAAAGGGGATGTCAATAAAATTTTGATAGTAAAAGAGCCGGGTAGGACGCGTAGCAATGGTTTTAAGATAGACAAATTCAGATTTAACAAAGACATAGGCAAGAATTGGTTCACCAATAGAGTGGTGGACGAATGGAACAGGCTAGGGGGCCATGTTGTGGGTGCCAATACCGTAGATACATTCAAGAAGAGGTTAGATAAAGCCATGGATGGCGAGGTAAGGTGGGGTTGAATGTACAGGAGCTGCCTTGTATAGGCCAACCGGTCTCTTGCAGACTCCTTACGTTCTTATGTTCTACTACTACTACTACTACTACTACTGCTACTACTACTACTACTACTACTACTACTACTACTACTAATAATAATAATAATAATAATAATAATAATAATAATAATAATAATAATAGTAATAACATGATAAATAGTAGGAATGATGGAAAAAAATAATGAACAATAATTGTAATATCAGAGACCAAAAAAAAAAAAAAAAGTTAACAATAAAGGCTTTAATCATGTATTATGACTACGATGGAGTATACCATAGACATTTTCGGGGTCCAGAAAACATTTCAAATACTCAAATAATAAAACAATACGTTAGCCAATTGTTTTCCATAGATCTCTCTCTCTCTCTCTCTCTCTCTCTCTGACCCATTTCACCACTGGAGGGAAAAAAACTTAGGCAAAAAGGTAAAAGGTAAAATTACTTCAAATAGGAAACAAGTTAGGAAAGTGAAATAGGAAAAGTAACAAAGTTCGCATACAAAAAAAAGTTAATTTCAATAGAGGGCATTTGTCTGTTCCGGCAGCGAAGCAATAAACTCGGGATCCGAGCCAGGAGTTTTACAATTTAATATTAAGAATGAAAGTTGCATCGAGTTAGCCCGGAGAGCCTGTGTAACGGAGGCCAGGCGAGGAGAAGGAGGGAGAACATGGGCCAAGGAAAAGGTGGAGGATGGGGATGAGGGAGAGGATGAGAAGGAAGAGGACGGTGAAGGAGGGAGAACATGGACCAAAGACGAGGTGGAGGATGGGGATGAGGGAGAGGATGAGAAGGAAAAGGACGGTGAAGGAAGGAGAACATGGACCAAAGAGGAGGTGGAGGATGGGAATAAGGGAGAGGATGAGAAGGAAGAGGACGGTGAAGAAGGAAGAACATGGACCAAGGAGTAGGTGGAGGATGGGGATGAGGGAGAGGATAAGAAGGTAAAGGAGGAAGAGAAAGAAGATGGAGCAAAGAGAAGGTGGAAGGTGAGGATGAGGAGAGAGGATGAGAAGGAAGAGAACGATGAATTAGAGAGAGCATGGGGCAAGGAGAAAGGAGGTGGAGGATAAGGATGAGGGAGAGGAAGAGAAGGAAGAAGACGATGAAGGAGGGTGAGGATGAGAAGACAGAGGACAATGAACGAGGGAGAACACGGGCCAAGTAGGAGTAGGAGGGAGAGGATAGAGAAGTCAGAGGAGCTAGAGAAGGAAGAGGGCCAGGGCGGAGGTGGAGGAAAAGGAAAAGAATGAGGATGAGAATGAGAAAGACGAGGAAGAGCAGGAAGCTGGGTGATGGAGGGAGAACAAAAAGTAGAAAGGAAAGCAGAAAGGTAGAAGAAAAAAGAGTACGTGAAACAAGTGAAAGAAACGAAATAAAGCTGAAGGAATAGAAAATGTGAGCGTAATCGGGGGGTCATTTTAAGTTTCTAAGCTCTAAATATAAGCCAGTATTAAATATGAATCGCATACCTTAATACAAAAACAGTAATGGGTTATTTTGTCGTCAAGGTTCCCATAGTTATGTTTCCCTGCTGCCACACTCGCTTCACTATCGACCGGAGATAATGAAATGTTACTCGAAATATCCGTAGACTTTCTCACCTCAGACTCCAACTTTCCAGGACATAAACCTCGGGATAGTCTAAAAAATTCCCAGAAAACAACACCAAACACAATTAGATAAACATCAATCATTGCTGGGAACTAAAAAAAGGGAGGAAAAAAAAATGACATAAGGGCAGATAGAAGGATTAACCCAAACACATGAAAAAAAGTTAAAATAATATACAAGAAACGAAACAGACAGACATGAGAAGAGGTACGAAAGGTTGCCAAAGAAAAGAATATAAAGCGAGAACGAGGGAAGGTGGATAAAGGGGAGAAGAGGGGAAGAGGCGAGGCTGCAGGAGAAGAAACACAGATCCAAAATGAGGTAAGAGGGAGAGGAGGCGTCTGGGGAGGAAAGGAACAAGAAGAGGTTAACGAAGCGAAAGAGGGGAGAGAAGGAGTGTGAAGAAGTGAGTAATTTCAGGAGGAAGAGCAGGAGGAAGAGGAGGAGGAGGAGGAGGAGGAGGGGCAGGAGCAGGAGGAGGATATGTGGCAGGAGCAGAAGCAGGAGGAGGAGGAGGAGAAGGAAAACGTAAGGGTGCAAGGTGATGATAGCTAAAAAAAAGACGAAAAAGAAGAAAATAATGATAATGATAAGATAGAAGTAAAGAAACAAACAACAAAAAAACCTGAGGATAAATACATAATAAAAGGGAACAATTTTCGATTAGTGCAAAAAATGAAGAAATTGGAAAATGTGCATCGCAGTAAGAAAAGAAAAAAAAAAGTTTAAGCGTGGAGAGAGAGAGAGAGAGAGAGAGAGTGTGTGTGTGTGTGTGTGTGTGTGTGTGTGTGTGTGTGTGTGTGTGTGTGTGTGTGTGTGTGTGTGTGTGTTTTAAAATATTTAATACTTGAGGAAAAAGTAAATATAAAAAAATGTATCTGAAAAATATTATAAAGAGATAAAGATAAGGGGAGGAACAGGTGTGGAGGAGGAGGAGGAGGAGGAGGAGGAGGAGGAGGAGCAGAGGGGTCAGGACGACGATAAGGGGACGGGATTACGAGGATGAGGATGATGACGAAGAGTAGACGGAGTAGAAGAAAGAGGAGAAGGAAGAGGAGGAAAAAGAAGGAAAAGGATAAAATAGAAAACAATAAGAATGAACAAGAATAGAGGGAGAAGAGGGAAGATGATAATGATGAGGCGAAGAAGGATAAAGCAAAGAATGAGAAGGAGCCGGAGGAAAATAAGAATTGAGGATTACGATAATGTTCAGACAAAAAGTGGGGCTGGAAAAAAATAGAGTAGAAAAAGGAGTGGAAAAGGAATGAAAAGGGAGGAGAACCAGGAGGACGAGTAATAAAATGCCGTTGGAAAGAAAAAGCGAGTAGAATGAGAAGAATTGTAAGAGATTAGAAAAAGAAAACTGGTGTGAAAAAGATGTTAGAGGAAAAGGCGAATGGAAAATGATAATAATAAAAATGATACGTAAGAACAAAGGAATAGTTGGAATAGGAAAAAAAGAGGAAAGGGAAAAAGGAAGAGGGTGTTAATGCCTGATGATGCTAACCTAAAATTACTTAGAAAATAAGGAATGACGAAATAGAGTATAATATATAAATAATAATAAAAGAAGGGACATCTATCTATATAAAATGAGAAGTCAAAGACGGGAAAAATGATAAAAAATGTAAGGAACAGAAAAATGAATGAATATGGAAAAAAATCGTGAAAAGAAAACGAAGGATGCATAAAAGAGAAGAGGAGATATATAAAACAAAGTAGTAGTAAAGGAAAGGTAGTGTGAAGTTAATGACACTAAAACTGAAGAGGGTGCAAAAGAAATAAAGGAGATAAAAAGTGAGAAGTAAAAAAAAAAAAAGGAAGAATATTGTGGAAAAGATTAGGAGACAGGGAGAGTACAGTGGAAGTTTGGGAAATAGAAGGTAAACGAGAGAAAGCGAACAGAGGAGAAAGAGGAAGGAAAGGAGAGTAAGAAGTAAGGAATTGGGAGAAGGGATGGGGTATGAAATAAAGAAAAAAGTAAAAGCGGAGAAAGGAAAAAGAACAGATGAAGGAAGTGTGAGGCGGATAAAAAGGGAAAAGGCAGAGATGAAAGAGAGTTGGTAGATGAAACGAGGAAAAAAAAGTGGAATATGAGTAGAAAATAAGGGAGAGAAAGAGGGGAATGGAGGGTGACAGAGCAGGGAGGAAGAAGGGAAACGATAGAAGGAAAACTCCAGATAATTTTAAAGGCAAGAGAACAAAATAAAACTAGTTCATAAAAGGAGGGAACAAAGAAATAAGGTTAAAAAAGAAAATCGCAATAAAACTGGAAGTAAAAAAGAAGGGAAGAAAGGAAAACTAGTGAAAAAAAGGGAAATCTGGAAAGGAATGGGAGAAAAAAAAGAAGAAAGAAGAAACAGGAAGGTTAAAAAAAGTTAAAATGAAGTGGAAAAGTGGAAAAAAGAAGGGGATTGTTAAAGGATTAGGAGATAAGATAAGAGGAAGAAAGAAGGACATAGGAAGCAAAAAACATTGGAAGGAAAAAAAGGAAATCGAAGGTGTAGAAAAGGGGAAGGAAAGGGATGAAAGAGGGGACAGACACCTACACATCTCCGACAATCTCCCAAAATTGATAAAGTTTCGAGGGGAACCACGAGACGCCGGACTTCAAATGCGACTGTCGAATTCTTTTTAACTTCCCGTAAAGGCGACGTCCTCCTCCTCTTGGCCCGTCTTTGTCTCTCTCTCTCTCTCTCTCTCTTGGCGTGGAAGTAATGTGGAGCTCTCAAAACCACGTACGATCTCACTCTCCTTTCCCCACCTCTCTCTCTCTCTGACATAAATCTTCAGAAAATACTAGAAAGGGGAGGGTAATTAGCGCCTTAAAGCCTCTCTTACCTGTTCTTTTACTTTTATTTGATTGATGTTCCTATATCTCAATGGGTTCTCAAAATACCTCAAGTTTTACTACAGTCAGCGGAAAGGGAGTTCTTCGTTAAGGCTTTTTTTTATTCTTACGATTTCAGTATTATTGTGGGTTTCTTCTTTAACTTAATTTATTTGTTCCCTCCATTGTTTACTCCTTTTATGAACAACTTTTATTTTGTTCTCTCGCCTTTAAAATGATCTGGAGTTTCCCTTCTATAGATTTTTTCCTTTTAAAAATTTCAAACGCTTTAAATTTTCCCTTGGTTTTCTTTTCGATTTCTTGGTTTCCTTTTTCTTTGTTTCCTATATTGTTTATTCCTCTAACGAGCTAGTTATTTTCTGTTCTCTCGCCATCACAGATATCTGCAGTTTCCCTTCTATCGATTTTTTTCCCTTTTAACGCGTCTAAACTCTTCATATTTACTTAGTTTTCTTTTCTTTATCTTTAACCTTGCAGAAGAGCTCACATAATCACCACCACCGCCCCCGACACCACCGCCATCACCACCACCACCACTTAAACCACCAAAAGAAGCACTCCCAGCACACCACTACCACCACCACCACTATCATCACCACCACCACTCTTCTTCATTCCTCTTGTCTTCCTTTCATGTTGATTCGTGTCTGCCACCCTTCTAAGTTCTCCTGCGCCCTTACCAAACACTCACCGCCTTCCTCACACTTCAAAGGCCCACTCTTCCTTCTCTTCCTCCTCCTCCTCTTCTTCCACCTGTTCCTGTTCTTCCTGCACTCTTGCTCCTCCTCCTTCTCCTCTTATTTTTCCTTCTCCTTCTCCTTCTGCTCGTCCTTCATCAACGTCCTTCAGGCTCTTGTTCCTTCTTCTCTCCTTCTCTGTAACCACATTTTCCTCTCATTCTCCTCGTTCCTCTTCTTTCTTAACCCTCTTGCTCGCCCGCTTAACCTTCTCCCTCTCCTTATCCCTGCTTATTTCTCTCTCCCTCACCCTCGCCCTGATGATCCCCCACTCTCTTTCTTATTTTCTCTCACCCCTTCCCTCTCCCTGCGCCTCCCTCTCCCTCATAACAGGTGGGGAGCCTTACGAGAGGTACTCAGGGTAACCTCAGCGTCAAAGAGGCTAATCTACCCTATAAAGTGCCTTCAAGAAGAGGGCTGGGGGAGAGGTGGGTGGAGGGAGGCTGGGAGAGGGTTGGGAGAGGACTGGAGGCTGTTGATGGGTCTTAGTTGGGAGAGGGTCAAAGGGAGAGGATTGGGAGAGGCGGTTGTCTCGTTTGCTGAACAGAGGAGAACCCGCATAAGGCTATTGTTCCGTTCTATTACATAATGCTACTCTGATGGTGTGAGTGTAAGTGGGAGGAGGAGGGGTAGGAACTAGGGAAGGAGAATGGAAATAGAATGTTCGAGGGAGAAGGAGAAGCTTGCGCGAGGAAGGGATGCTGAAACAAAAATAGGAATAACGGAGGGAAAAAAAGATGGACGGATAAAGTAGAGAAGGAAGAGAATTAAGGAGTACAAGGAAGATGATTCAGGTGCTGGGGATGACTACAAGGAGGAAGAAGAAGGAGAGGGGTACCAAAAGGAAGCAAGTTGGGGGTGACTAAGTTTTAAAGAAGGCTGTATGAAAGATGGAGGGTAGAATGAAGGCGGGAAGGTGGGGGTAATTATTAAAGGGGATGATCGGAGGAAGCAGGGAGGAGGAAATAAGAAAACGGGAAAATGGGAATGATTGAAAAACCGTAAATAAGACTAAGAAAGAGAAAAGAAGAGAGGATAATATGGAGAGAGAAGAACAATTGCTGATGGTTGAACATTTGGAAGAAACGAAGACAAAAAAAGGAGAAATTAAACATGAAATAGGAACACACAAGATGACGAAATGAAAGGATAAAACAGGTGAAAAAGTGGATGGTGGAGAATCTAGAAAGAAAGAAGATTACGAGGGATGTAAGAAGAGTGAAGAAGGGGGGAATTGAAATCGACAAAAAGAAGGGAAACACGAGTAAAGGGAGGGGCAAGCAAGTATAAAGTCAATAAAATGTAGGAGATAAAAGGGAGTAAAACGATATTGAGTAGGGATGTAAGAGAAAGGCAAGGGACAGGAGAGAGAAAAATAAGAGGAGGGATAAAAGGAGGAGGTGGAGGTAAAAGAGAGGACAGGAGAGCAGAGATAAAATAAAGTGCTGTAGTAAACGGGAGAGCGGGTAAATATGCGAATTTAAAGAGAGAAGATACGAGGGAAAGGGAGAGAAAAAGAGAACGAAAGAGAGGAAAAGAGGGAGACACTAAACCCAGAGCTACACAGAGGGGAGAAAACTACAAGAAAAAGCTTAAAAAAATGAATAACTAAGAAAAATTAAGAGACAAATAGAAAAAAAAGAAAGAAAAAGACTAAAACAATACCAACACAAATAAAAACACTGAAGCAAAAACAAAAATGACAAAAAACGAAAGAAAGCAAACAAAAAAAAGCACAAACAAGTGAGAAAGAGAAAAATACCCTAAAAACAACAAAATTAAACAAATAAAAAAACAGCAAAAAAGAAAAGAAAATCACAAAAATAGGAAAAAAACGAAAAAAAACGAAAGTGAAAGCAAACCAACAAACAAGCACACACAGGTGATTAGCGTCCTTCAGGTGTGAGAGAGGGACTAATTACCACCCGCCACCTGGCCTGACCTTTTGGCGGAAGTGACCCCATTTTGCCTAATTTGACCTGACCTCGATAAATTGAAGTGTATGAGGGTGACCATTTGTGAGGCCAAAGGAGGAAAAGGAGGAGAGGGGGAGAGGGGTAGAGAGAAGAGAAGAAAGGAAAAGGGGGAAGGAGGCATGGAGGAAAGGGGTAAGGAGGATAGAGAGCAAGGGAGAAAGGAGGAGGAGAAGGAGGTAGGGAGGAAGGGGGTAAGTGGAACAGAGAAAGAAGGAAATGAGGGAAGTAGGGAAAATGGGCACGAAGTAGGAGGTAAAGGAAGGTGAGGAGGAGAGAGGGAGGAAAAAAAGGGAAAAGAGAGGAGTATGGAAGAGGAAAATGAAAGGGAGGAAAGAGTGTTTAAAATAAGGGATGGAGAGAAGGAAAGGGGGATGGAGGAAAGAAGGGAGAGGAAGAGCATTGAAGAGAGTGAAGAAATGTAGGAAAAGAGAAAAACACTGGAGGAAAAAAGGAGGGAAAAGAAAAGGAGAAAAGCGAGGGAAAGAGATTTGGAGAGAGGGAAGGGAGGAATGTGGGAACAAGGGAAAAGGAACGGAAAAAGAGAAAGAGGGGAAGCAAAACGAGAGAGAAAAAAGGAAGAGGAGGGGAAGAAGAGAAAGAGGGAGGGAAAACGGACGGAAAAAGAGAAAGAGGGGAAGCAGGACGAAAAAGAAAAGAGGAAGAGGAGGGAAAAGCAAGAGGGAGGGAAAACGGAAGGAAGAAGGGAAAGAGAGAAAAAGCAAAACGAAAGGGAGAGGAAGGAGGAAAAGGAAGAGGAGAGGAAGGATAAAATGAAATGGAGGAAAATAGGAAGGAAGAGAGGAAGGGAACGGAGGTAGGAAACAGGAACGGAGGGGAAGGGAGAGGGAGGGATGATGGGGAGGGGAGAGTTAACGAGGAGGAGAGAGAAGGGAAGTAGAGAGGGGAAGAGGAGGAGGGAAGGGTGGTGAAGAGTCAACAAACAAACACAAAAACATAAGAAGCATCGAGACCAGGGGAGGGAGAGGGCGAGGAAGGGTCGATGAGGGGAATAATAATAATAATAACTATCTATAGGTTCTTCTTTTTCCTTCTTCCGCCGTATAATTAATTTAGTTAGGTAGGGTCTCAAGAGGTGTGTGTGTGTGTGTGTGTGTGTGTGTGTGTGTGTGTGTGTGTGTGTGTGTGTGTGTGTGTGTGTGTGTGTGTGTGTGTGTGTGTTTAGAGAGAGGAAAAAAAAGAGTGTGTGGTATGAAAGGAGGCGGAGAGAGAGAGAGAGAGAGAGAGAGAGAGAGAGAGAGAGAGAGAGAGAGAGAGAGAGAGAGAGAGAGAGAGAGAGAGAGAGAGAGAGAGAGAGAGAGAGAGAGAGAGAGAGAGAGAGAGAGAGAGAGAGAGAGAGAGAGAGAGAGAGAGAGAGAGAGAGAGAGAGAGAGAGAGAGAGAGCGAGAGAGAGAGAGAGAGAGAGAGAGAGAGAGAGAGAGAGAGAGAGAGAGAGAGAGAGAGGAGGGTTAGAAGCGCATGGCGACTCATCTTTAAGCGAAGGCCAAATATTGACTGTCCTTGCAGGGTTCCGGGAAACTGAGGGGGAGGGGAGAAAGAGGGGAAATGGGGGGGGTGATGGGGAGGGGGTGAGAGGAGGAATGGGTAAGGGCAGTAATGGGGAGGGGGGGAGGAAATAGGGGATTACTAACAAAGGTCCTCAAAGAGTATTAATGGATAAAGAGGGGAAAGGGGGTGTGATGGGAAGGGTGTGTGGAGAAGGTGAGGGGGTGAGGGGAGGAACGGGGAGGGCCAGTAATGGGGAGGAGGGCAGGAAATAGGGGATGGTTAACAAAGGTCTGCAATGAGAAATAAGGGATACAGAGAGAGAAAGGGGACTTGGGGAGAGGGTGAGGGGAGGATGGGGAAGGGGAGAAATGGGGAGGAAACCAGAACGTAGAGTGAGTAGGGGAACATGGACACAATTGGGTAAAGAGGAGGAAAAAGAGATAGGGTAAAGAGCGAGAGAGAGAGAGAGAGAGAGAGAGAGAGAGAGAGAGAGAGAGAGAGAGAGAGAGAGAGAGAGAGAGAGAGAGAGAGAGAGAGAGAGAGAGAGAGAGAGAGAGAGAGAGAGAGAGAGAGAGAGAGAGAAAGCAATAGAGGAAAATAGGTGAAAGGAGGAAGGGGAAAAGAAGGCAGGTAAATGGAAGAAAATTATAACAAGGTAAAAAAAGAAAGGAAGGGAGGGGGAACGAAAATAAGTGATGTGGAGAGAAAGAATAGCAAGAGTAGTGGGAAGGGTGGAGAGGATGAGGGAGGGCGGGAAGAAGAAAATAGAAGAGAAAATGAGAGTAGGAAAACAACAAAATTGGAGAGGTTGGAAAAGAGAAAAAAGGGATGAGGAAATGATCAGGAAAGTATAAAAACATAGAAGAAAATGAGACGTAAAACTGTGGAAAAAAGCTACGAAAGAATTATAAAAGGAAAATAAGGGAAGATAACGTGTAAAAATGGGAAGATAAAGGAACGGGATTTAGAAAAGAAATATGATAGAAGGAGAGAAAAAGGAAGATAGATGAGGGGGAGGGATGAATAAAAGGGGGAGGAGGAGGAAAATTGGAGAGAGAAAAATAAATAGAATACATAGACAGGGAACGAAGGAAAGAGGGAGAAAGAAAGGGGGGAGAAAATGAGGAAGGAGAAAGGGAGAGGAATATTGAGAGTAGGTGTTGAAGGAATTCTCTCTCTCTCTCTCTCTCTCTCTCTTAATTTCACGTTCAATTTCACTTTCACTTTCACTTCTTAACACTCAATACGAAAAAAAAAAAATCCCTCCCTTTAGTAGCCTCCAAAAAATACCTGTAGGCTCACCTTTACAGACCAGGTAAGAGGAGCTCCTTTAATTATTTGTTGTCCGCAGGTAAAGGACCGTTAAGGGATTAATAACGGTAAGTGTGCGTGCGGTTATTAGAGTTAGCGGCGAATGTTTATAGGATTTACGTCGGTTTTCATTCGTCCGTTATAAAAATGTTAGTGTGTAAAGAGACGCACCCCTTTAATGATCTAAATGTGTGGGGGGGTGGGGGTGGGGAGAGGGAGGTAGTGAGTAGGGGGGGTCGCGTGTGTGTGTGTGTGTGTGTGTGTGTGTGTGTGTGTGTGTGTGTGTGTCGTTTCCCCTACAGTTGCCAAAATTAGATTATGCCGCTAATTTCCTTTCGTCACTCGTCAACATTTGCTGTCACTTTTACTGCTGCTTTTACCTGCTTCTGTTGCTACTGCCATTACTGCTACTACTACAACTGCTACTACTACTACAACTACAGCCAGTACTACTTCCACTATCAACATTATTACCTACCGCCACCACAGTTATCTTACACCAATACCAAAATCAGGGCCACCTCCACCACAATCATCACCACAACAAACGCAGATAACAATGCAGCCTTCACGCCAGCACCACCATCATCACCGCCACTATCACCACCACCGCCACCATAACCCACACTCACTAGCACCTCCATCCCTCTACTTCCCTCCCTGCCTCCCTCTCCCTCATTATCATAACCCAGCAAGCCACGAAGCCAGCCAACCACCCAGCCACCCACCCAGCCACTCACCCAACCAGCCAGACCTCTCAGCCTTCTCCCAGTCTTCTCTCAGTCCCTTCTCAGCACCATAACCTGCAGTGTCTTTAAGAGGCGCACCATCACCCCGCCCCGGCTCGGTTCCCTTAGATTAATACATTATCTACTAATGACCGTGGGGCTATTTTTTTTAGGGTGGGTTTATGAGGGTAGAGGGGCCAGGAAGGTTAGGTTATGGAGAAGGGAAAAGGGAGGGAGATTGAAGAAAAAAAGATAGGGAGAAGAGAAGGAGAGTGACTCAGCGAGCAAGTGAGACAGAGAATCATAAAACAGTCAGAAATTAATATCACAGACGGACTGAGAAACGAGAAATAGAAAATACAAAAAGGAAATATTTAAAGGGTAGACCAAAAGCAAACACGGAAACTGAATAAAGGGAAAAAATGGAAATGAGGAGAATAAGAAGGCTGGTATTAAAGTATTTTGATGACGGAGCGATAAGAATTAAAGTCAAAATATTGTCAATATTTTTTTTCCTTTATTGCTTTCTTCTTTATGCCTTATTTACTCCTTCCTCGGTAACACACTTCATCTCCCTAATTCTCCGTACATTCTCTTTGCATTTTCGAGCTTACCCTCTCCCCCAATTCTTCCTCCCTCCATTCCCCCCCTTTCCTCTTTCTGCCCTTTATCTTCTTGCTTCCTGCCATATATAATTTTCCATTCTTTTCGAATATTTACTGATTTTTGCACTTCCCCTTCTTTTCTTTGACAATCTCTCTCTCTCTCTTATCTCCCTGCCGCAAGGTGACAAAGAAGAATATGGAATATAAAAAGAGGCTGACAATGCAGGGACTCCTTCAAGTGTGTGTGTGTGTGTGTGTGTGTGTGTGTGTGTGTGTGTGTGTGTGTGTGTGTGTGTGTGTGCAGACTCAATAGATTTTTTTGCTATATAAATTTATTTGTGGGTACGAGCGAGTCACACACACACACACACACACACACACACACACACACACACACACACACGAAAACTTATTTGCCTTTCATTTTCTTCAGTATTTCCTTTTTCTCCTTTTACCAGTATATCGTTAGTTTTTGTATAAACCTTCTGGCTATCTATTTTCAACCGCCCCGAAAAGCATATACTAATAAAAATAGCGTCATTAGAGCTAACAACAAAAATAATCATAGTTTGCTATTATTATTTTTCTTATTATGACTATCATTATTAACATTATTATTTCTTAACATAACGATTTTACAATATTCATAAGAACATAAGAACTTAACATAAGAACATAAGGAGTCTGCAGGAGGCCGGTTGGTCTATATAAGGTAGCTCCTGTAATCCTAACCCCACCTTGCCTCACTATCCATGAATTTCCCCAGCCTCTTCTTGAATGTATCTTTGGTATTGGCACACACAACATGACTGCCAAGCCTGTTCCATTCATCCACCACTCTATTTCATTGTTTTATTTTACGTTATTTTCCGCTCTCCGTCCTCAACACGTTCGCCGCCTCTCTCGCTAAACTTAATATAAAAACAAAACTTTGCTCCACTCACGTCCTTTCATCGATCTCTTTCTTCCCTTTCGGTTCCTCTCTTTTTCTTTGCCTTTCACTGCATTTCATAAACTCATCACGACTTTTCCGCCAGACATTTTTTTCCCCTCTTAGCCACGTCTTTTTTTTTATTATTATTTCATTCTTTCTCATATTTCGTTATTCGCTTCCTTTTATACTTTTCAACCAACACGTTTTTTTTATCGATTCCTTCCCACGCTTTCCATTCTTTGACGCGAATTTCTATTTTGTTTCATTTTTACCCTCAATATATTTTTCTTTTTCTATTTTTTCGCTTTTCTTCATTAACAATTTTTCATCACTCGACTATTTTCAGTTATCTTCTATTTCACATATTCGCATATTCTTTCTTATTTCGAAATGTATCCTCTCTAACACCTTCAAATTCATCTCAATATTAGATTCAGAGTCCTTTCAGTTATATTAATCGCGTCGCCTTAATACTCTCTCCATTCATCCACTTCTTTCCTTTCATTCATTCATTTCTACCGCCTAAAATTCACACTTCCCTTAAGATACTCATTTACTCTAGTCCACTTAATCTCTTTTTCTCCACTGCGTCATTTAGTTTTATAATATTTGTAATAATTTAACACGCACTTTCGTTATATCTATCTAGACAGCACTTTCAATCGTAATTAATCGATATGTCAAAGGAAAGAGGAAAAGGAGGAGAGGAAGGAAAGAAAGGAAAATGAGGAGGAGATGAAGAAGAAGGAAAAAGAGTGGATTAAAGAAGAACGAAAAGGGAAAGAAAAAAAACGGGAAACAGAGAAGGGAAGAAAGGAAGAGCGGTAGACATTGCGGTGGTCGTAGGCGGTCGGCTCACAACACACAAATCCTGACTCGGTCCGCGCCTCAGACAGCCCCTGAGCAGACCTGAAACTGCACGACAACAGCACGGGGGAGTCGGCGGGCAATAGAAGGCAATAGGGCGGAAAGAGAAAGGGTAATAGAGCGGAAAAAGAAAAGGGTATTTGCTGAAAACTTATATACGGCAGCATCGCGAAAGACGGGAGAAGGAGGAGGGAAGAGAGAAGGGAGGAAGGGAGAAGGAGAGGAAATGGAAAATGACACGATGGACAATTCAGATATCATTCCCAGACGAAGAAGGAGGAGGGGGAGGAGGAGGAGAGAGGGGAGGAGGAGAGGAGGAGGAGGAGAAGAAAGACATTTGTATGGTAGTAGAAGGTGACAGCTAGTGGAAAAATGTATAGTATGAATACGAAATGTAAGGAAAGAGAGAGAGAGAGAGAGAGAGAGAGAGAGAGAGAGAGAGAGAGAGAGAGAGAGAGAGAGAGAGAGAGAGAGAGAGAGAGAGAGAGAGAGAGAGAGAGAGAGAGAGAGAGAGAGACAGAGAGAGAGAAGGAAGAGAAACTAAGAAACTGAGGAATAGATGAAAGAAAAGGAAGAAAAACAAAGGAGAGAAAAATTATATCCAACACGACATTAGAAAGAGTAGATCCTGTCTGTCCTTTGTCTATAGAGAGAGCAATGGTTCTTAGGGTCCTTGTATACGCCCATAAGAAGCTTCTCCACTTAAACATTTACTTCGTGTTACTAATTTAACATCTTCGCGGGCGTGCCACTTTGGCATGGCGAGGGGAAAGAAAGGTTCAGTCGTACTTCATATTAACCTCTCTCAAGGGGTCACGACTTCAAGATGTGTTTTTTATATTATTATGAGAGAAAGAGAAGGATTGGGTGGGGAGGAGGCAGAAAAGATGGTTGGTAGTAGTAGTAGTAGTAGTAGTGGTAGTAGATGTAGTAGTAGTTGTGTAGTAGTAGGTAGAAGTAGTAGTAGTAGTAGTAGTAGTAGTAGTAGTAGTGGTAGGTGTCGTAGTAGTAGTAGGTAGTAGTAGTAGTAGTAGGTAGTAGTAGTAATAGTAGTTGTGCAGTAGTTGTGTAGTAGTAGTAGTAGTAGTAGTAGTAGCAGTAGTAGTAGTAGCCTTGAACTCACGTCAAATAACCTAACGTAAAATTATGAAGAGCAAGTCAATCCCTTCTCTCTCTCTCCATCTCCCTCTTTAGCTTAATTATGCTTGGAGGGAGGCAGAATAGTGGACGGGTAGGCAGCGTTAACGGGGGAAAGTTAGCATAAGAAAAGATTCGCTTGGGGATGAACGTAATGTGTTGGTTTTACCTATTCTGTGTGGAATTTATGACAAGTTGATAATAATATTTTTTGCCTCATGGAAATAAACTTAAAATATATGGAAAAAGATTAGGTAGTTTTACACGGAGGCAGTGAGAGACGGAGAGGAGAAGAGATAGATAGATAGATAGATAGATAGATACATACATAGAGAGAAAGAGAATTTAGCTTACGTCAAACCAACATGTGTAGCCTGGTTAGCAAACAGAACACACACACACACACACACACACACACACACACACACACACACACACACACACACCACATTACTCAAATTAATTGAGCGGCGGTATATTTACAATGAAAAAGTTATTACGAGGGTCGGTCTGGTTATTGGCTGTGGCGTGGAGCAATTTATTAGGGCGTCGACACGTTGCGTTGAATGAATTTACGAACCAATCTTGACTTCATTAGCACACCTGTGAAGCTCCCCAATCCCAGGCCAACGCGAGCCCATCTGACCCTGCAGAAGGTCTAACTAGCTTAACTGGATAACTGCATAGGCCTTGGAACACTCACACACACACATACACCATTCAACCCCCCTCCCCACACACACACACACACACACATTCCCCTTCCCACACACGCACACACACATACACACAGTCACCCCACACACACACATATTCCCTCCCCTTCCCCACACACACACACACACACACACACAGTCATCCCACCACACACATACATACTCCTCACATCCCACCCCACACACGCACACACACACACGCACACACCCTCACAGCAGTATCAGAAGGGAATGAATCGAGTCAGAAAGGAGAATATCTGCTGAGACCCACATCGTACAAACGCAACTAAGAAAGGCCAAAAATCAGACTGTCAGACGCGCCATGAAATTAAGATAGTGCAGATGAGAGAGAGAGAGAGAGAGAGAGAGAGAGAGAGAGAGAGAGAGAGAGAGAGAGAGAGAGAGAGAGAGAAAGAGAGAGAGAGAGAGAGGACAGTGGTAGTTTGCAGTCCCTTCTCTTTCCAACCTCTCCCTCTCTCTCTCTCCTCCCCCTCCCTCTCTTTCTCTCCACGGCCCAATTCATACTAACAGGGAGCGTGTAATATAATTCTTTGGAGGGGAGAGAGGAGGAGGAGGAGGAGGAGGAGAGAAAAAGGGCACTCCAACTGTCCTATAGGGTTTGAATCTCCTCTGCCCTGGAATACCAGTTAATATTTTTTTCCATTTTGGCTCCATTCTGTCTCTCACTGTATCTGTATGTCTGTCTTTCTATTCATATATATTTGTTCAGAGATCTGTCTATCTATCTGCTCATTCATTCATCTGTCTTATCTATCTATCTATATTCCTTTTGCCCATCTTAAAGGAAAGAGAGTGAAAGGTACAAAAGAAAAAGAGGGAAAAAAGAGGAAGAAATGAAAAGAAAGAAAGAAAAAGAAACAAGAAATTAAGAGAGAGAGAGAGAGAGAGAGAGAGAGAGAGAGAGAGAGAAAGAAAACAAAACCAAAGAGGCGCCTTGAGAGACCATATAAATTATTTTCGTTATTGAACACAAGGGAAGAGATAAAGAGATATTGCTGTAGTTCAAGAAGAGGAGGAGGAGGAGGAGAGGAGGAGGAGGTGGTGGAGGAGGAAGAAATTGGAAGTGGAGGAACAAGAAGAAGAGGAAGAAGAGAAAGAAGGAAGAGAAGGAGGAATTGAAAAGTAGAAGAAGAGGAGGAGGAGAAAGAAATGAGGAGGAGGACGAAGAGGGCAGACGAAGAGAGGAGGAGAATTGAAATAAAGAAGAAGAACAAGGAATACGAAGGAAAAGGAAGAAGAAATTGACCTGATCTGACCTGACCTGACCTTTGCGCATTTTAAGATAAGGTCACCTGGCTCACAAAGTTGAAGGTCACCCATCAAGAAGTTTCCCCTGGTATGTACAGATATCCGAATAGGAAGGAAGGAAGGTGAAGGAGATAAGGAAGGAAGGAAGGAGAAGATAAATGAAAGCAATGAAGGAGGCAAGGAGAAGAAGGAAGGAGAAGGAAGGATAAGGAAGGATGAAGGAAGGAGGAAAATAATAAGATTTGTTAAATAGAAGAATGTAACAAAAAAAGAAGAAAATAGAATAAAGAGAAATGAGAGAGAGAGAGAGAGAGAGAGAGAGAGAGAGAGAGAGAGAGAGAGAGAGAGAGAGAGAGAGAGAGAGAGAGAGAGAGAGAGAGAGAGAGAGAGGAGTTATAAGAAGAGAATCACAAGGAAAGAATAAATAAGAAAACAAGGAAAAGCAAAAAGAAATAAAGAGGGAATTAAAAAAGAGGTAAAAATGAAGGAGCAAAAGACAAATAAATAAAAAATTAGAGAAAAGAAGAAAAAAGAAGAAAAGAAAAACAGGGAGGAGGGAGGACGAAGAGGAGGAGGAGAAGAAGAAGAAGAAAAGAAAAGAAGAAGGTAAAGAAGAAGAAGAAGGAAGAGACAAATTTTACATGAAGAAAAGCAGCAAATGAGAAACAAAAAGAGAACGAGAAAAGAACAGAGGAATAAAATAAACAGGAAGAAAAGAAAACAGAGGAGTAAGAGGAGGAGGAGGAGAGGAGGAGGAAGAGGAGAGGAAATGAGGAAGAACAAGAACAGGCATGGAAGATGAAGACAAGAAACGAGAACGAGAAGAAGAAAAAGGTTATCGTAACGTCTCAAAATGAAGAAGAACTGAAAGGAGGAAGAAGACGAACAAGGGAAGAGGATGAAATATTAACGAAGGAGAGGAAGAGGAGGATAAGAGGAGGAGGAGGAAGAGGAGGAGGAGAAGAGAGGAGGGAAGAAAATAGGACAAACAAAAGATGAAAAAGGAACAAGGAAGAGGAGGGAGAGAGAGAGAGAGAGAGAGAGAGAGAGAGAGAGAGAGAGAGAGAGAGAGAGAGAGAGAGAGAGAGAGAGAAAGTAGGACAAATATTGAAGAGAGAGAGAGAGAGAGAGAGAGAGAGAGAGAGAGAGAGAGAGAGAGAGAGAGCAACCTGACCACATATAATATATGCACAAATAAACACACGCACACGTACACACACACACACACACACACACACACACACACACACACACCTCCCCCACCACTACCTCTCATCCATCACCCTGGCCAGAAACGACGAGAAAGCAAAATATAAAATAAAAAGACATATAAACGGTAGCAAAAAAGAAATCACAAAGATAAAGTGAGAAAGCGGTCGTAGTCCAACGTTAGCCTCCGTTGAACACTGTAAGCTGAATCAAGAAACATTGCCATTGATCGCCTGCTGTTGTCATTTGATTTGAATGACCTACACTGAGAAAGAGCGGGTCGAAGTTACTACGTTGTCCGCTGTGATGAAGAGCGGTGGATAAGGACGCATAGACGAGGAAGGGAGAAGAGATAAAAGGAAATATAGGAAGAAAAGACTGAATATAAGGGAACACGAGGAAGGGAGAAAGAGATAAAAAAGGAAAATATAGAAGAAAAGACTGAATATAAGGAACACGAGGAAGGGAGAAAGAGATAAAAGGAAAATATAGGAAGAAAAGGTCATGAGAAAGTAACACGAGGAAGGGAGAAAGAGACAGTAAGAAAATATAGGAAGAAAAGACTTGAATAAGGGAACACGAGGAAGTGGTAATTAGCGATGGATATGAACGAAAGAAAGAATCCAAAGGAAGGAAGGAAGGAAAAACAGAGTTAAAATGAGCTGAAAAGAGAAGAAATGAAAGAAATGATACTGAAGAAGGAAAGAAGGAAGAAAAGTTGATAATATAACTAAGGGGACGAGAGGGAAAGGAAGAGGAACGAGGAAGGAAAGAAAAGAAAAAGACGGGATAGATATTGAGACGACAGGAAAAGGGAGAAAAAGAGGAAAACAGGAGGGAAAGAAAGAAAAAGACGGGATAGATAATATGACGGACAGGAAAGGAGAGAAAAAAGAGGAAAACAGGAGGGAAAGAAAAGAAAAAGACGGATAGATATTATGACGACAGGAAAAGGAGAGAAAATCGAAAACAGGAGGAAAGAAAGAAAAAGACGGGATAGATATTATGACGGACAGAAAAGGAGAAAAACTGAAACCGGAAAGAAAGAAAAGAAAAGACGGGATAGATATTATGACGGACAGGAAAGGAGAGAAAAAAGAGGAAAGCAGAAGGAAAATACACATACTACAAGGCTTTCGTAGGAGTTTTGAGCATTTCCAGGATAGTTTATGACCCTGGTGGTGGTGTAGCATTTATTGTGAACGGCCAAGCGTGGGCCAGGAATGAGGGGAGGGCCATCATGTGGGCGGGCCAAGTGTGGGCCAGAAGGATTGGGAAGCCATCATGTGGAGTGCAGGTCTGCCCCTCCTTCTGTGTCGTGAACTCAAAAGAAGACTCACTAAAACCCAGTTACCTCCTTCTTTTGGCCTTTGAGAATAGTTGATGTGGAGCGCGGAATGTGTGTCGCGTAGATTCAGGTACGAGGTAGGAACGCGGTACGTGAAGTCCGATTTTACACCGGGTACGCGAGCCTGGTTGTACTGTTTCAGACTTCTCCCAGGGTTGGGTGAATGTAGCTACGTCAAGGGTAAGCGGTATGAGGTCCTGTGTAATTAGATCTGTGAGAATATGTTAAACAGGTTTGAGATATCCAGACTAGTGTAGCGCTCAGGTCCATTGTCGGTTCTAATATTAACTATTCAAAAGACCAAAAGATATCGGTCGGTTCTTCTGAGTGTATTTTTAGGGTCATGGCGGCCAGAAGAAGGCTCAAACTACCACCAGGGCCATAAGAAGACTACCTTTGGAAATGCTGAACCTCCGAAAACCTTTTGTCAAATAATGAGCTTGTAAACTTATCGTTAGGATCGCAAACAAAATCCACGAAATCCTGAACAACTTCAAAGAGAGGATTTCGAGAGGCGAACTGAGGTCCGATAGGTTTAACGACACGGCGTTAGATTCTGAACTTTAATAAAACATTCGAATACGAGTTGCAAATACAGTATCTTGAATTACATCTCCTGGGCGCCCAGGGAACGTTAACACTGACCCTGGCCCGGAATTCTTCGTGATGTAAACTGAGCGGGTCACAGTGAGCTTTTTCTTGTGATTGTCTGTAAAAGAGCGCCGCGGCCGCTCTTGTGTCTCAAGGGGTTGAAAATATGTCTTCGTCGAACGGTTTACACTGTCCTCCCTCATGGCGGCAGCGTCCAGTTACGAGTGTGAGTTTGCAAGAGAGAGAGAGAGAGGGAGGGCAGGGAGAGAGGGGGAGAGAGAGAGAGAGAGAGAGAGAGAGAGAGAGAGAGAGAGAGAGAGAGAGAGAGAGAGAGAGAGAGAGAGAGAGTGAGAGAGAGAGAGAGAGAGAGAGAGAGAGAGATAGAGAGAGAGAGAGAGATAGAGACAGGACAGACAGACAGACAGAGCCAGAGAGACAGATAGACAGACACAGATAGAAAAGAGAAAAGGGAAGAGAACAGAACAAGAAAGAGAGAGGAGTGAAAACAGACAGACAGACAGACAGACACAGAATCAGCATCAAAAGCAAGAAACGAAAAAGAACCCATGAAAAAGCAAATCAAAGAAAACAGACATAGACAGACAGAGAGACAGAAAAAGACACGGATAATCACACAGACAGAGACAGAGAGAGAGAAAGCAGGCCACGGGTCGTTCTCGGAAATGACACACGAGAGAGAGAGAGAGAGAGAGAGAGAGAGAGAGAGAGAGAGAGAGAGAGAGAGAAAGAGAGAGAGAGAGAGAGAGAGAGAGAGAGAGAGAGAGAGAGAGAGAGAGAGAGAGAGAGAGAGCAGTGAATCGCCCGCTGAATATCAATTTCACCAGAGTTTTCCGTGAGACAAAGACGGACACCTCTCATCGCCCAGAAAATCTACTCTCGCCGCTCGTCTAACACAACCTGACTCAATATAACAACGCAGTCACCTCATTTAGAATTTCAGGTTCAGCCAGTTTCCTGTCACGGGCGAGGCGGCAGACAAAAAAACCCTCGCATCCAGATTTAATGCCAACATGAGACGAGGACGCGGAAAAAGCAAGGATAATGTGGAGGAGGTGATACATGAGCTGCACGTCATGTCACCTTTGCATTAGTTAGTCGAATGATCTTAGTGCTGCGTTGGAGGTCCTGGCTATGATTAATGCAGAGACCGCAATGAAAATACGAGTCAGGGTGGAATATATCGCTTGTTCTTTTGCATTGTTGAACTGTTCTCGATGTCGGGATGGAAAATGAACCACTGACCTGACTCTTGACTTAGATGATTTATTAATGACTACAGGACCACTAAGCAACAGCAACGCGCGTAGACCATAATGAGAATGCGAGTCAAATGTAAAGATAGATTTGAAGCGTCTATTGATATGTTAAACCAGGATGAAAAACTGGCAGATTCTTAGAGACTGTAGATGATCTTAGCCGTTTCTCTAGCTTACAAGGTTTATTAAAGACTACTAAACCTTAGTCGAGAATAAAAGAGAGAGAGAGAGAGAGAGAGAGAGAGAGAGAGAGAGAGAGAGAGAGAGAGAGAGAGAGAGAGAGAGAGAGAGAGAGCACACCTCTTCTGCATTCCTCTTCACACTTAAGCAACTACCTTCCCTTACTCCTCTTCCTCTTCCTCTTCCTCTTCCTCCTCCTCCTCCTCCTCCTCCTCCTCCTCCTCCTTCACTGCCTTGTTCACACACTTTCATCCACCCGGGGAAAAAAAAAGAAGCACAGAGTGAAAAGAAAAGAAAAGGAAAAACGAGAAAAAGTGAAATAAAAGGAAAAAAAAATAAGAGTAAGTAAGAAAAAGGTCAGTTTTTTTCATTCATTATTATTACATACATATTATTATTATTATTATTATTATTATTATTATTATTATTATTATTATTATTATTATTATTATTATACATATTATTACACACACAAACACAATGGATGGAGGAGGAGGAAGAGGAGGAGGAGAAGGAGGAGGAGAAGGAGGTAGGGGAGGAGGAGGAGGAGGACGTCATGAAGAAAAAAAAAAAGGGCAGAAATGAGAGGTATCAGACATGAAGAATAAGTAAAAGAAGGAAGGAAGAAGGAAGAAGGAAAGAAGGAAGAATAGGCAGTTTGTTGATCCTCCTCTCCTCGAACACTCACATCTCTTCCTCCTCCTCCTCCTTCCTTCCTCCTCCTCCTCCTCCCTCCTCCTCCTCCTCCTCCCTCTCTTCCCCTAACGATGCCCTCTTTGGGAGATCCTCTGCTTGTAGGTAGGAGGACAAGGAAGAAAGGAGGGAGGAGGAGGAGGAGGAGGAGGAGGAGGAAAGAGGAAGAGGAGGAGGAGGAGGAGGAGGAGGAGGAGAGGTATTGCACGTGTGAAACGTCTGGGCACAATGGTTATCTCTCTCTCTCTCTCTCTCTCTCTCTCTCTCTCTCTCTCTCTCTCTCTCTCTCAGCCTCAATCTTACCAACTTTTTCTTCGCTTTTTCTGTGGACTCAATTTCTTCGCTTGTTCAGCAACCCTCTCACGTTTGTGTCTTCTTACCGCTCCTTTATCACCCATCCTCCCTCCTCTTCCTCCTCCTCCTCCTTTTTCCTTTCCTTTCTTCTTCCTCCTATGTCTATGTCTTACTTCTGCATTTTCTCAATTTTTCTCCTTATTCCTTATTCTATTGTTCGCATTCATTCATTTAATTGTCTTTTTTTTATCCATCTGTCTCCTCTTCTATTTGAAAGATTCGCCCTTCACCATATACCGTGATCCAAGACTCAGCCCAGGACCAAGGGCTCGAAGTGGAAGATTCTTGCCCTTTACTATACCCTTGCGAGCAAGACCCAGATCAGGACCAGACTGGAAGTGGGAAGATTCTCGCCCCTTTACCATATACCTCGCCAGCCAAGACCCAGCCCAGGACCAAGACCGGAGGCTATATAAGAGCAATGGCCCGAGGTGGTAAAGAGAATCGTCAGAGGTAAAGCGGCAGAGGCAGAAGCTGTCGCAGATCTCCTGCCCAATCTGTCCGTTAATAGATTCACCTCTAAGGACATTTTTGCCCAGCTGGCATTATTAGAGCTCGGGGTGATTTATAATGTATTAAACCCGGCCCAGGCGAGGAGGAGAGGCGGGGCAGGGGGAGAGAGAGAGAGAGACTTATTTTTCCTTTAATTTAATATACGAGAAATATCTGTCTTTTCTTCTGCTTCTGAGATATTTATTCTACCCGTATATTTTCTTTTTCTTTTTTATCACCTTATTTTCTTGTTTTCTCCTTTGTTTTATATAATTTTCTTCTCTGGGTTCATTTTCTGCCCTTCTTCCGCTCTAAAACATCTATTCTACACGTATTTTCTTCCCTTTTCTTCATTAACTTATTTTCTGCTTCCTCGATTGTTTTAAATCGTTTTCCTATCTCATCCGTCCGTGTTATTTTCTCCTCTGTTTGGGCGCAGTCTGTAAGAGAAACATTCTGGGGCTTTTTTTCTGTCTCAAGATGTTTATTTCACAAGCATTTTCCATCTTTTCTCTTAAATCTCATCAGTTTCTTATTTAGCTGGGGTCTTACGTATTTTCCTTCTCTCTTTTCTTCATCCGTCTGGCGGCTTCTTCGTGGGTGCAGTGGTTAGCAATACTCGGCTCACAACAAGAGAGCCAAGTTCGATTCTCGCGGAGTGGAAAAAATTGGGCGGCTTTTCCGATACCCTACGAACTCGCTCACCTAGCAGTGAATGGGTACCAGGTAATAATCGGGGGTTGTGTCCCGTCTCCTGGGTCTGTTCCTCTCCTATAATCTTTCCTTCTGTCTTCTCCGGCATAAGGACCTCAGATGTTGCGCCGACTAAAACGAAATTTTCCAAACTTTTTCATCCGTCCGTACTCTCGTTACCCCTCTCCCCTGTTTAGCATAAGAGAAAAACATCGTAAGTCTTTTTTCTGCTTATTCTACTGTATTTTCCTCTTTTCTTCTCTCTTAAATCTCATCAGTTTCTTATTCAGTCAGTCTTATATATTTTCCTTCTTTCTTCATCCGTCCGTATCGTTATGCCTCCGCCTTGTTTAGCATAAGATAAAACGTCCTATCTTCTTCCTCACCGAGATATTTATTCAGCCGTCTGGAAGATTAATCGTTACCGAGTTTTACAGGAAATGCTATCGGGGGTCCGGGAAGAAAGGGAAAGGCTAAGTGGTCTCTATGGAACTTTTAACTGTCTGACCTGGCTGTTTGGTAAGTTGAGAGAGAGAGAGAGAGAGAGAGAGAGAGAGAGAGAGAGAGAGAGAGAGAGAGAGAGAGAGAGAGAGAGAGAGAGAGAGAGGGGGGTTCTCACTCTCTCTCCCATCTCCTCATTATCTCCTCTTTTCCTTCCATCTTTTCATTCTTGTCTTTATCTTTATCTTTCCTCATTTTCTTCTTTTCTTTATTTCATCCATCGTTCATACTTCCTTCCATGCATTTTCATTTCTTTCTTTCTTCCTTCCTTCTCTTCCCTCCTCCACCCTCCTCCTCCTCCTCCTTCTTCCTCCCTCCCTCCTCCTCCTCCTCCCTCGCCTATTTTCTTCCAAGTCTTTCCTTCCTCTCATTCATTTTATGACACCCAATGTTTTTTTTTCTTCCTTTCTATTCTTGTCCCAGATTTCCCCGTAGCTCTCTCTCTGATTTAGTGTGTGTCGCTTCCTTGAATAATTTAGCATGGCTTTGGGATTGGATCGGGAGTTTCATTTGAAGGAAGATTCGCAGACTGTAACGAGACCGTGACAAGTAATTAACTAGGAACAAAAACAACAACAATAATAATACAACAATGATAATAATAATGATAATAATATATAGTTTTCTAACACACACAAAGCATTAACACAAGGATTAAAAAGTGGTCGTCCTCTACGTGATAAGTAAATTTCTTCTAATATTTGAATGACTGATTAACTTCACTCAAACGAAAGGGCAAAAACATGATATCTGCTGTTTTCTAATATCAAAACGAAAACAGGATGATTATCAAGTAAATCTCTCGTAATTAATTTGAAAGAACCACTGTACACA
>NC_066547.1:10672816-10707816 GCF_024679095.1 Eriocheir sinensis
ATTGAAGATGAGAATGAAAATAAAAACGACTACAAACATCATTCGAAAATACACACAAAAAAATTGGAGATGCCAGTAAGGGTCCTAAAACGGATGATAAAAAGAAAATCAGAACAGATAAACGATACTGAAAAGGAAGCGATTAAGAAAGCAGTAGACACGAAGCATAATAATTACAAAGTCTCCCTTACGCCTGGCCGCAGTACAGCCGATGAGGCGAAATAAGTGTTCGGCGATAGCGGAACACACTTGGCGATGGCGCGGGTCTTGGGCAGGGATAGAGGCTCGGATTAAAGGAATTAGGGCGAGGATTAAGAGATTATACCTAAAAAGGGAAGAGGGAGACAGACGGAAAGAGGGAGGAAGAGAGGGAGAGGCAGAGGCAGATGGAAATACTGCACAGACCTTCCCACGTCCCTATTCTCTTCCTCTGTTTCATTAATTTTGTCCCTTTTCCTCCCTTATGTGTTTCTCTTCCTCCCCCGTCTCTCTTACTCGATATCTTCTTCCTCCTCCTCCTCGTCCTTCTCGTCCTCCTTCTCTTTTTCTTTTTCCTTTTGTTTTATTCCTTTCATCTTTATCTTCTTCTTCTTCTTTTTCTTCTTATTTTTCTTCTGCTTCTACATATCCTATTTCGATTTCCTCCTCCTCCCTTTCTGTTCCCTTCTTTTCTATTTTTTCCTCCTCATTTTCTCTTTCCTTATCCGCCTCCTGGTGACCCGAAGCAGTTTTTTTTTACATACCTGAGCACAACAAATAAGAGAGAAAAAACAACAATGGTCCCCTGAGAGACGAAAGCGGTGTGCTAACCCAAGGCAGCAGGCACTTGGCAGGAATTTTGAACAGGAAATTCGCGTCTCTATTCACGGTCGAGAACCCGAAGTCCGTCCCTGAGGGTCGTATGCCCTCGAAAGCCCTGGAAATTGGCACAATATACGAAAAGGATATACAAAAGTATCTGAATAAACTTGGCGCAAACGAGTCAACAGGACACGGCAACCTATCTCGGAGGTTGTTAAAAGAAGCAGCATATATTTAAGCCACTTCCTACCATCTTCAATCGACCAGTATAGATGAATAAGCTCATGAGGACTGGAAACTGGTCAATGTAAAACCAAATTTCAAGATAGACTGTATCGACCAATAAGTTTGACATCAGTGGCAGGCAAGGTCCTTGAGATAATGATCAAAGACAAATCTGTCAAGTTCTTAGAGGCTATCAACATAACTTCCGATACCCAGCACAGTTTCAGAAATATATGGTCTTGCTAAACCAACTTATTATACCTCTTCCACGGTGGGGAGGGGGGGGATGATTTGTTATATATACTGTATTCTTATCCCGATGTTGTATGCCTAGACTTCCAGACAGTTTTTGACAAGGTACACAAACGACTGCTTACGAAACTTCAACCGGCGGGTTTAGGAGACAGTCTGACAGCAATAAGAGATTGACTTACCTGGAGAGAACGAATGATATTCAACTGACAAGCTTCACTGTGGCAACTAGTTATTGGCGGCGTAACGTAACGGTCAGTGGCGGGGCCCATTCCCTTTACTATACACATTAATGAATTGGAAATAACACTAAAACTTTCCCTTTTGGGGTTACGACGTCAAAGTGATTGGAAAGACCCTCACCCAAACAACCTTGTTCACATTACTCAGTCGTCTAAGAAGTAGCAAATGTCCTTCAACCTGACAAGTGTAAATTCTTACACGTTGGGTCCAAAACAGCTACCATAAATACACGTGTGGGGAAGCCTTTGAAGGTTGTACAAGATAATTTTATCTTGGGGTCGCTAAGAGCAGTGACCTGAGACATACAAAGAGCAGTAAGTCTGACTGTAGGAAAAGCAAATACCTTGCTCGGGTTCATCTCGAGGAACTTCGCGTGCCAAATGCCGGGAGAAATGATATTATTTCAGTAATCATGAGGGAAACCTCACCTGGAGTAGAGAGTGCAGTTCTGATCTCCGAGTCACAAGAAAGACATCAAATTATTCAACAGAATCCCATTTACAAAAAAAAGAAATCTAATTACTTATTACATACACACACCACGAAAATACAATAGCTGAGGGCAGAGCTGTATGGCGCTTTACGCTGGAAAAGACGACAACGGGATGATTTAATACAGGTCTTCAAAACCTGAACAAGTTTAATGTCGTTAATACCTCGAAGTTTTTAGAGCTCCAAACTAACCCAGTAATTAGGAAAAATGGAATATCGATTCAAGCAAGATCATGCAGTGCAGACTTGCGCAGGAGGTCTTGCTCGAACCGAGTCATCAACTCTTGAAACAAGCTTCCTACAAAACTAGGCAGCATGGAAAGGACAAACACTCACTGTTACTTCGTCAAGAAAGCGTGAATTAACGTTCCTATGTGTGAATACAAGTGCTGTCATCTGGTATGCAAGTCACTGAAGTGCCTGATAAATAAAATGAAGCACTAAACCGAGCAACCTTCTTATAAACAATCAGGGTTTCTGCTGTCTGCTATTTGATGCTTCCATGTTTCCTCCTCCTGTCTACTCCACTTTCCATGAGCCTCGCGAGGGCAAAACATTCGTGTCGTTTAGGGGAAATGAGCTCCTTTTAAGGGGAATCGTCTCTCTTAAGGGGAAATAGGGTGGTTGGAAATGTTATACGACAGTTCGGGAAAGAAAATCCAATAATCGCCTGTTTCTGAGCAAGGGGGAAAAAGGGAGAATGAAGTACATCAAGTTGGCCGTAATCTCTTGGTCTTTCTTTATGTCTAAAAATAAGTCATCTAATTACGGGAGGAAGAATGGGATGGGACAAGAGGGGGAGGCGTAGGAGGAGGAGGAGGAGGAGGAGGAGGAGGAGGAGGAGGAGGAGGAGGAGGAGGAATTGGAGGAGAAGGAAGAGAGGGAAGGCAGGGAAGGGATAACGAATTAGAGACCAGAGAAATAAATGGATGGAGAGGGTCAATGGAAGGAATAAATGAAGGTGGAGGAGAAATTGGACAAAAAAAAAGATAAAATGAAGGGAAGGAATGAAAGAGACAAATGAAGGGAGGATAAAGAGACGAACGAGAAAGAGAATGAGGACGAGGAAAGAAAACATGCAATAGGAGGAAGGAATAAGAAAGAGAGAGGAGGAGGAAACGCTTGAATGAAGGAGGGAAGAAGGGAGGAATAGAAGGCAAGTTGGAGGAAACGGTTAAATGAACGGAGGGAGGGAGGGAGGGAGGAGGAAGAGGAGGCGTGGAAAGGGAGAGGGAAGGGAAGGGGGAGGCAGGCAAATGAAGGTAAGGAGTTAGGGGGCGTAGGAAGGGAAAAGGAGGGAGGGAGGGAGGGGTAAGGGAGAGGCCAGAGGGAAGCAAGTGAAGCATATGCGAAGGTCGTGAGGAAATGAGGCCGGATATGGACCTCCGCTCTCCGGCGTTCGGGTGTGACGACCTGACGAGACGACTTAGACGAGAACGAGTACGACTACGACGACGACGACGAGGACGAAAATGAAGGTCGGCAATTACGGAGAAGCTGAGGATTACGACTTCCAATAGGACGAAAGGAAGATTGATTACAGAAAAGAGGACAGGGGTGAAAACAACGAGAGTGAAGATGATGACGAACTAGGATTAAGACTGCGAGGAAAAGGACGAGACGAGAAAGAGGACGTAAATACAACACTGGAAGGAAGACTGGCAAATACAGCGACGAGAACAAAGACAACGAAGATTAGGATTCCGAGGACGAGGATGACTAAGACAAATCCAGAGAAAAGAAGGAAGCGAGAACGAAAACGAAAACTGAGACTGAAAGGAAGAATGGAAACTACAGAGACGGAAACTGAGACTGAAAGGAAGAATGGAAACTACAGAGACGGAAACTGAGACTGAAAGGAAGAATGGAAAATACAGAGACGAAAACAAAGACGACTGAAAAAAAAAAACGAGACTGAAAATATGAGACTGAAAATAAGAAAGACAACAAGCGATGAGGACGACGATGAGTACGAGGACGAGGACGACCAACCCCACACCTGCAGACCACACGATGACTCACGACTAAAGCTTAAAGACTCTTCACCTCATCGATTGGTGCGGCGAAAATGTGGGAGAAACGACACGAGGAGGAGAAACGAAACACTTTAATCCCGCAAGCTGGTGTGGCTTTCCTGAGGGCAAACACAGTGACGTGGCGGTGTGTGTGTGTGTGTGTGTGTGTGTGTGTGTGTGTGTGTGTGTGTGTGTGTGTGTGTGTGTGTGTGGGTGTGTGTGTGTGTGTGTGTGTGTGTGTGTGTGTGTGTGTGTGTGTGTGTGTGTGTGTGTGTGTGTGTGTGTGTGTGTGTGTGTGTGTGTGTGTGTGTGTGTGTGTGTGTGTGTGTGTGTGTACTTGTCTGTCTGTCCGTGTGTCTGTTTTTTTGTCCTTAGAACTTAGGAACAATACAAGATACATTTTTTTTGTTTTACTTTTTTTACCTGTGAACTTATGTAGGTATACATTATGCTACTGGAAGGTTCTGAGCGTTAAGTATTGATAAATTCTTTTTACCTGTGATCTTGTCAGGTGTTGGAAATCACATGTAGGGTGTTAGGAAAGATTAGATACTTTGTCTTCCTACTTTACCCGTTCATGTAACCAGGTGTGAATTATGGCGTACAAGGAGCTTAGAACAAAAGTGCAGTTACGTAATGATTTCTTTTCAGGGTGTAGAAGTAAGAAGATATAAAATGCGATAAAACGTAATAGGAAATTAGGTTTAGGGCAAATTAATTAAAGTGGAAAGAGACAGATTAACACTACCTTTGAAACGGTGACCAAGTGCGCGTGCCGATGCTATTTCGAGAGAGACGTTATATCTTATTTTATGACCAGTTTGGTACTAAAAAAAACATGTATTTTAGGATTATTAATGAAAGAGGAAGTTAAAGCTGAGGGGCATCCAACGAACCGCTCTTCACTGCACACTCCTCCTCTTCCTCCTCCTCCTCTTCCTCTGTTCTGACTGCCACGGGAGATTGTAGCAGACAGGACAGAGCGATAGACAGATTGAAGAAGACAGCAGGAATACAGACCGATAGATACGTAGATATAGATAGATATAGATTGATAGATAGATAGGTAGATAGATACAGATGGATAGATTAATATTGCTAGATGGATATATAGATATTTAGAGGGATACAGAGAAACATTGATATAGATCGATGGATATCAATAAAAATATAAATAGGTAGGTATAGATTAAAACAGATAGACTGATATACATGTTGATTGATATAGATAAACTGACAGATAGGGAGATAAATATCGATGGAAAGATATAAAAAAAAGCAAGTAGATAAGTTTACATATTAAAGATAGACTGATATAGTACATGGTGATAGATTGATATAGATAAACTAACAATGATACTTGGATAGATAGATAGATGGAAGAATGAATGGATCTAATTAACAACAGAATACAGATAAAGTTAGAGACAGAGACTAATAAACATTGCAGATAGATTGATAGATAGATTTACTGGCATACTGATGTGGCTGGACAGATATAAAGACAAATGAGTGGAAGGATGAATGGACAGGGAGAGTTGAAATATTTTAATTAACTACAGGATACATAAATGCATATAAGCCCGCAACATTCCACGGGGCCCCAAAACGCATCGACTGACAAAGTGAAATTAAACAACACTAAAAAATCCACCCACACGTCGCCGCCCCGTTTGCCTTACCGCGTCACTTTTCCGGACAGTGTGCGAGTGTGACTAAAAACGTGAGTCACTCTAGTCATGCTCGAGTCCATTAAGGGAGCGTGAATATAGATTTTACGTTCTGCTGAGTGAAAAAGAGACGCCGCCCGGAATATTAATCCTGGCGAGGGAGAAGAGGGAGGCGATGAAACTGTGAGTGTGTGTGTGTGTGTGTGTGTGTGTGTGTGTGTGTGTGTGTGTAAGAGAGAGAGAGAGAGAGAGAGAGAGAGAGAGAGAGAGAGAGAGAGAGAGAGAGAGAGAGAGAGAGAGAGAGAGAGAGAGAGAGAGAGAGAGTACTAAATACATAAGGCATACAGAAAGTTTGGTAAAGAGAAAAAAGTTAGTAATGTGTAGAAAGAATATCAAACTGCTAAAGTAAATTAAGTAAATGAAGCTCATGAAGAACATGATGAAAAAATAATATAAATAAACTGACATCATGAATAAATTTGAATGAAAGAGAACAAAAAAAAGTGAAGGACAGGATTAGGGAGAATGACAGTTAAATGGTTCTTTTGGGAATAAAGCAAAGTGAGATAAATTGGCTTATGTGAATGTAATCTCATAGACCCAGATAGTAATCCCATCAACTTCTCTCAAGCGCTATGAATAAAAGAATGAGTATAACAAAATAAAGGCGAACATAAAATTAATGAATAAAAAAATACATATTAAATGAAAGAAAATAACAAAGATGATGACGTAGTGCTCAAAAATACATAAAAACACATCATGAGAGGGACAGTGAAAATAAAACAACATGAGGTGATAGACAACATGAGGTGATAAACAACATGAGGTGATAAACAACATGAGGTGATAAACAACATGAGGTGATAAACAACATGAGGTGATAAACAACATGAGGTGATAAACAACATGAGCTAATAAACAATATGAGCTAATAAACAACACGAGCTAAGAAACAACATGAACTAATAAGCAACACGAGCTAATAAACAACATGAGCTAATAAACAACATGAGCTAATAAACAACATGCGGTAATAAACAACATGAGCTAATAAACAACACGAGCTAATAAACAACATGAGCTAATAAACAACATGAGCTAATAAACAACACGAGCTAATAAACAACATGAACTAATAAACAACATGAGCTAATAAACAACATGAACTAATAAACAACATGAGCTAATAAACAACATTAGCTAATAAACAACATGAACTAATAAACAACATGAACTAATAAACAACATGAGCTAATAAACAACATGAGCTAATACACGACATGAGGTAATAAACAACATGAGCTAATAAACAACATGAGCTAATACACGACATGAGGTAAGAAACAACATGGGGACTAGATGATACAGTTTGAGAAAAGGAAAAAAAATGTGGGCTCCGTAATAAAGCCAACACGAGGAACACGCAAACACCAACACGTATAAATCAAACCAACGAACCCAAAGAATCACTGTCGCCCGCCATATTGGTCATAATCTTATTTTGGAGGTGGCCGCCATCATCCAATCAATCAGTTTTTTATCAGGTTTTATTGGGAAGGGGAGGACCACTCCCCTGGAAGCGCTGGGCCATTTGTGGAGGCAACTCATGGCCCTCCTCAAAGCATAGGTGGGCCATTCATATAGTTAGATTTTCTATAATGCCATTTTTTTTATGATTTATGCACCATCATCGAGTCAGTTTTCATCGCATTTCTATCAAACTTTATATAGCTTGAGTTATTTATCGAAGGACATTCTCAAGTAATTTTTGTGACGATATGGTAATCAGTATTTGAGATATTTGAGCAACAAAGGCAGACAGAGAAACAGACAGACATACAGATGGGCAGCGAGTAAGACATTATTGTCCTCCTCAAAACAATCGATAACAACCTTCACAACAGACGAGGTGCGATGTTGGAGGACCGGAGAAAAGATGAGAAGAGGAGAGAGGGGAGCCAGTGAAAGTTGAAGGAGGGAGGGTGAGGAAAGAAAACCTTTCACACCAATACAAGCCATGAGAAGAAGGAGAAAGAGAAGGAGGAAGAAGAGGAGAAGGAGGAGGAGGAAGAGGAGCCGTAACGTCTGATCGAGATGTTCATAAAGTGATGGAAGGAGGAAGATGAGTAAGGGGAAGGGTTGGCGTGGCGGAGTGAAGATGACGAGCTGAGTGATGGGAACTTTGTCGCTATCTCTCCGTCTGTCTGTCTTTACGCCGCCTGTTTGTCTGTTTATCTGCTTGTCTGTCAGTCACTTTCCCTCTGACTCAACTATTGGCTTTGTTCATCCATATTGCTAACTCTGATCATTCTGTTACTAAAAGAGAGAGTGGAAGAGAAGACAATGTAGAGAATAAAAGGAAAGAGAGGAGAAAGAAAAGAGGATGAACGTAGAAAATAGGGTGGAAAAGAGAGGGGAACGAACAGAAAGGAAGAGAAGAAAGCAACGCACAATTAGAGGAATGGGCATAAAGGGAAAAGCGGGGAGGGAAGAGATGGTTAACAAGAGAAGGGGAAGAGAGTAAGAAGATAAGGGAAGGGGAGGAACATAGAAAATGAGATGGAAGAAAATGGGAAACAAACAGAATGAGAGGGAAGAAATCCACTAAATCAGAGAAACAGAAAATACGAGAAAAACGGGGAGGGAAGAGAAGGAAATGGGAAGAGAAGCAAAAGAGAAGAGAGGGAAAGGGACGTGGGAAATTAGAGAGTGGAATAGGGAAATGAACAGAAAGAAAAAGAGAGAGAGAGAGAGAGAGAGAGAGAGAGAGAGAGAGAGAGAGAGAGAGAGAGAGAGGTAGAGAGAGAGAGAGAGAGAGAGAGAGAGAGAGAGAGAGAGAGAGGCAACATACAATTAGGCCTACCACGTCATAATGAAAACACCTCAACTCTAATTAGTGGCGCAGGTAACAGAAGGCCTCATTGGCACCATTATACCTTTGACTACTGTGTCGACGTGATTCTGGGCCAACACACAGCTTTATCATCTATATTGGACAGGAGGAGGAGGAGGAGGAGGAGGTAGTAGTAGATGGTGAGTGGTGGAAGAGGTGATAGAGATGATGGAAGTGATGCGTGTGTAACGTGAGTTGGATAGATGGAGAGAGAGAGAGAGAGAGAGAGAGAGAGAGAGAGAGAGAGAGAGAGAGAGAGAGAGAGAGAGAGAGAGAGAGAGAGAGAGAGAGAGAGAGAGAGAGAGAGAGAGAGAGAGAGAGAGAAAGTGAGACAGACAGACAGACAGACAGACAGACACACACACACACACATACACACACACACACACGGACAGGGGGACACACAATCAATTATCGCTGAATTATCGTTTCTGCGGCATATCGGGAGGCACACAAAGGCACGTACACACACACACACACACACACACACACACACACACACACACACACACACAGAGACACCTACGCAGCTCAAAGGGAACAACAGAACAATTCACTTTTTTTTTTGCCACTTTGCCAAATAAGTTGATGAAGAGGATTAAAATCTGTTCGTGACCCAAATTTTTATTCCGCTAATGAATAAATGACGCTTTTTACGGACCTTTTTTTCTCTCTCCCAATGGCTTTCTTTGTAATTGAATCCTTTTTCATATTATATTTTTGTCTAATTATCCAGTCATTACGAAAACTATTCCAATAATATTCACTCATCCCCGGAGATAATTTTAATAATGATCCGTTTTCCGGTTTTTTTTTCAGGTATTGTGGTTTTCGCGGTAGTTAGATAATTAGGCTGAAAGACTTTAGAGGAGGAGAATATTATGTATTTTCCACACTGATACGCTTTTCATCATTGCACAGGAAATAAGTGACTTTCAAATTAGTGTCTGTGCTGTGACTGATATCGCTTTGTTAAGGTTTTAATTCTATACGGAAGCAAATAAAAAAAAGGTCAAGAAAGAATAAAGAAAACAGTAGCATAAGTAGTGGTAGTAGTAGTAAAAAAAGTAGCAATGGAATGAGTAAAAAATAAAACTAGCAGTAATAATGGTTGTGGTGATATTATTATTATTATTATTATTATTATTATTATTATTATTATTAGTAGTAGTAGTAGTAGTAGTAGTAGTAGTAGTAGTAGTAGTAGTAGTAGTAGTAGTAGTAGTAGTAGTAGTAGTAGTAGTAGTAATAGTTAATAATGGTTGTAGTGATAGTAATAGTAATAGTAGTAGTAGTAGTAGTAGTAGTAGTAGTAGTAGTTGTAGTAAAACCAGCAGTATTAAAAGTAGTAGCAGTATTAAAAGTAGTAGCTGTAGTAGCCTTTGATCTCCTATTGAAAAAAAAATAGAAACGAAAAATCTGAAGTGACTTTCTGGGAAGCAAGAGGAGCGAAGGAGCAGCGTCGAGGCCGAGCTGCCGGGGCCGAGCGTTGGTCTTCTCACCTGAACCAACATCTGGAATTAAAATCTCGAGTGAACTTGATTTATTTCCTAAAGGCCATTTCTTCCCTACTCCTCCTCCACCTCCTCCTGCTCTTGATCCTCTTGCTCCATCTCCTCCTCTTCCTCCTCCTCCTCGTACTCGTCTCTCCAACTTCACTTTTATATCGCGGTTTTCTTCCTCTTTTTTTTTCTTCTTTTATTTCTTTCCTCCGTTCTTCCGCCTCCATCTTCCCTCCTTCCTCCCGCCGCCTCTCCTCCTCTCCTTTGCCACTCTCCTTCCTCCAATTTCCTCTCTCCTCCATTTTTTTTTGCCCTCCATCTTTCCGCTTCCTTTCCTCTCTCGCTTTACTTTACAATTTTCAGCTTCCTTTATCTTTTAAACAAGTATTTCTTCTCTACTGTTACTTTTTCCTTCTGTCTTTGCTTTCCTACTTCTCTTCCCATTTTCTCCTGCTCCTCCGAAAAATCTTTAATCCTCTTGTTTCTTCTTCTTCTTCCTCTTTCCTTCTTTATTTATCCAGTCCGTCTCTTGCTTTTGTCTTCTGTTCCTTTCCTCTTCTTCCTTCGTCCTTTTTTTTCGATCACCAGTTTTCCTCCTTTTCCTCTTTCCTCTCTTCTTTTTTGTATCTCTCACTATCTTCCCATTTTTTCTCCATTCCTCTAATACCGCTTTCTTGACCTCCACTCTTCCACCGACATGCCTCTTCTCATTCTGCGCGTCCACATTCCTTGCGTCTCCTTTTTTTTTCTTTCAGCCTCACGTGCCTTCCGTTCTCTCTCCACTTCTTTCCCTTTTTCTCCATCAACATTTCCTTCTTTTTTCTCTTCTTTCCTTCCTTTATACCTTTATTTTCTTTCCATTTCCGATTTTCATCCTCAACTTTCTTCCCATCTGCATTCCCTTCTTTCCTCGGTCCTACTTGCATATTACTCCCTCTCCTCTTCCCTCCTTCTTCCCATCCTTCTTTCTCCCACTTCCACTTTCCTTCCACTCCTTCTCCACTCCGCCTGAGGGAAGAAATGGTCAACTTATTGTGCTGTAAACACTCCAACAATGGCTGAGGGATGCGGGAGGAAAGAGGGAGAAGGAGGAGGAGGAGGAAGAAGAAGAGAAGGAGGAGGAGGAAGAAGGCAGGATGGAAAGGGAAAAAAGAGAAAGTTTGGGCCCTGTTGGAATATAGAGGCTGATGATTGTGATGAAAATGTTAGTGGTGGTGGTGATGGAAATAGTGGTGGTAGTGGTGATGATGGTAGCGTGGTGTACATTGGTTAAGCATTTAATAAAAAGAAGATTCCTGTCCCTCTAAAAATAGAACACTGAAAGGCCCTCTTGTCATCCCCCTTTTCGAGGTAAACACGCGAGAGAGTAAGAATAACAAAAGGAGATGGTGGAGGAGGAGGAGGAGGTTGAGGAGAAGGAGGAAGAGGAGGAGGGGGGAAACGAAGGGGAGCACGAGATGGTAAGAGACGAGAAAGAACTGAAGGAGAGCAAGGAGGAGGAGGAGGAGGAGGAGGAGGAGGAGGAGGAAGATGAAAACATGGAAGACCAAGAAGCTGTTGGCATATAACGAGGCCTTCTGCTTTAGTTATTTGATATATTCGACAGGCTTCTCAGTGACCTGCAGAGAAGATTAAAGCACTTGCTGTACGTACATACTCGACACTGCAGTCGACTTCTATCGCAACTTAATAACGGTCAAAACGACTTTTTGACTGAGCGTTTTTAAGTTTACTGCGTCTGCAGGAAGGTTATTCCATAGGCGGATGACTTGCATCGAGATACAAAAGTCTTGCTGAGGTCTGTACTGTATCGCCTCGTCTGAATGGGAAGACCGGTTTTTCTAGTTCTCGCATGGCTCGGAGCTCAAAGAATGGAAAGCAATGTTAATGAACTTTTTCAGATCTGCATCAAATCCTCCACAGCAGTCTTTTTTTCCCAGCGCAAAGAATTTGAGTCACTTTATTAATTCTTCATCCTCTCTTTCTTCCCTATTATTCCAAGACACTTATCTCAATTTCCATTACTTCTTAATCCCTAACATCATTCTTTTGTCACTCCTTGGCCCCAATAACTGTACTCTAACTCAACTCTGTCATCTGGTTATTATATTCCTAATTACTTCCGCTAATGACTTACTTTCTCTACCTCATCCCTCGTTGTACTACTCTCCTAGCCTCCAGTTCTTATTGTACACCTTCTCTCCATCTTAGGCCTCTCGAACTACTCATTTCTCCCAATCAGTTCATTACTCTCCAATCTACGTTCTTTATTGCCCTACTTTCTCCCTTGTCCTTCGTTACTCCTCCTTCCCTTGTCCTCGGTCCTTGTTATCGGCCGACACGCTAATTGGCAGGGGCGGGACGAGGCTATTCCTGGTTACGTGGGATTTGATTCTAGTCCTTATAAGTGGAGGCTGTTGGGAGGGTTTCTATGAGTGTGGTATTGTGTTTTTCGTGTTTTTTGTCGGTTCGTTTTTGTGTGTCTGTCTGTTTTTGTGGTTCTTTGTTTGTCATTCTGTATGTATGTATGTATGTATGTATGTATGTATGTATATGTGGAGGCTTTTAGAAGTGTTTGTATGAGTTTGTTATTGTAATTTCTGTGTTTTTACCATTTTGTGTGTTTGTGTGTTTGTTTCTTTGTCTGCTCGTCTGTCTGTCTGTCTGTCTAAGAAGAGGTCCATTGTGAGGATTTGTCTGAGTTCGATAATGTGCTGTCTATGTCTTTACCAGCTAGTTTTTGTGGCTGTCTGTGTTTGTGTCTGATTCTTTTTGTCTGCCTGTCTGTCTGTATGTCTATGTATGTCACTGTGATGTATTCCTTCAATTACATCATCGTCTTTAACAAGTGTTCCCTTTTTCATCAACTCTTACTAATCAATCCTCTTCACTTTATGCCTCCACAAAATTTCTCTATCGATGTATCAGTAAAGGGACGGTTGAAAAAAAAAAAAAAAAGAGTACCCGGTGATTTAGTTTTATATACACCCAAAATTTACGTGGTGTTTGGGAGTGCAAGGGATTGGAGAGCATTAACGGGGTATTATAAGGGAAGAGGAGGAGGATTGAGTTTTCATTTGTGTAGGGTGCAGGGAGAGAGGAGGAGGAGGAGGAGAAACAAAGCGAGAGAGAGAGAGAGAGAGAGAGAGAGAGAGAGAGAGAGAGAGAGAGAGAGAGAGAGAGAGAGAGAGAGAGAGAGAGAGAGAGAGAGAGAGAGAGAGAGAGAGAGAGAGAGAGAGAGAGAGGAAAACTTAGAAGTGTGCAAGACTATAGGGAAGGGAAGAAAGGGAGGGAGTAGGGGAAGCAGGGGGAAAGAGAGGGAGGGAGGGAAGGGAGGGAGAGTTGGAGGGAAGATGAAGATGATAAATGAGAGAAAAACGCGAGGTAGGTGCATAGTAAACACACACACACACACACAGAGGGAAGGAAAGGCAGCAGGAGAACAGGGGAAAGGTAAAAAATCAGAGACAATAAGATAATATAATTTTAACCGGAAGGGGAAGCAGGAACGGAAGACAGTAAAGGAAGGAAACTAAAGGAGGATGCAGATAAAAAAATAAAGAAGGGAAGGAGAGGAGAGAGAGAGAGGAAGCAGGGAAGGAAGATGCAAATGTAGGAAGCAATTAGCCCCGAGTCTATACATTCATTCCAAACGTGTCCGGAATTAGCATATTCTAATATTCCGAAGCATTAATCTCCAAATCTTTACCTTCTACTCCTGCTTGGTTCCCTAACTTCCCAATCTCCTCGAAACAGCAACGCCTCGGAGAAATAGCGAGGAAAATAATAGAGAAAAATAGATAAACAGACATATGCATTAATGAATATATATAGATTATCTTTATAGAGATGCATGTAGGTAGTGAAAAAGAAGAAAAATAATAGAGGTAATTAATATATACACAAATAGATTGCTGTACGCTTTTGGTATATAGCTTGATAGATTCACATAGAGATAGATACGAACAGATAAATCACCGCAATTAGCTGAGACAGATAGGAAGGCTGAGTTAGCTGGACAGAGCAATAAATAATAGGAAGATCGTGAAAAAGCGATAAATGGAAGGAGAAAATCGAGACATAAATAACTCTATAAATCTTCAAAGACAGCTCTAATAATATTTTTCCTCGTTTTTTCCCCCATCGCTTTTTTTCAATTTACTTTTTTTTCTATTTTCATGCCGTCTCTCCTTCCCCTCTTATAGTTTCTCTCCCTCGCATACTCGTCTTTAAACATTTTTCTTTATATTATTTTCACATTCCCTTAACATTCTTCCCTCTTATCCCTTCCCTCTTCTCATCTTCCTCCAACATTCCTATCTCTCTCTCTCTCTCTCTCTCATTTTCTCATCATACTTCCACACCACCTTCAATAATACTTCCCTCACATTCCCTTCATATCCTTTATTCACGTTCCTTTTACAGATCACTCACGTTCTTTTCAGTTTCCTATTACCCCCATCACCTTCATTCATTCACCATTCCCTCACTCCCTTACTTACGTTCCCCTTACACATCCATCATATTCCCCTCTCATTCTCCCATCACACGATCCCTCACCTTCTTCCCCTCCGCTTTCACATTCCTCTCATATCTTTTGTTCATCCTTCTTTCACATTACCCTTACGTTCTCCTTTCCTTTTTCCATTACATTCCCTTTACCTTCTTCTCTTACTCTTCCCTCACATCTTTTCTTTACGTTCCCTTCCCCTCACATTTTCCCATCAGACTCCCATTACACTCCCTTCACTTTCCTCTCCAACTCTTTACACGTCCGTTCCAACCTTTCATCTAAAAAGAGAGAAAGGGTTTGTTGGCTTGCTTGGCTTCCTTCCACCTTCCCCTCCAGGCCCCTCCTCGCTCCTGCCCTCCTGCCATCCTTCCTCGTTCCCTCCCTCCCTCCCTCCCTCCGTCCTCTCTCTCTCTCTCCCTACGCTCATGAATACCGTCGGTTTGTCAGGAGGAAGGAAGCTACGGAAGAGAGAAAGTGAGAAAGTCTTGCATTCAACAGGCGAACTCCATGTTGCTCTACCAAAGAGAGAGAGAGAGAGAGAGAGAGAGAGAGAGAGAGAGAGAGAGAGAGAGAGAGAGAGGGGCTGAGATTCGGGAACGACACCATCCCTCTGCAGTCCAGCGTCGACATCCTGGGCGTGGAGGTGGACTTCCAGCTGCGGTTCGACCGTCACCTTGAAAGGGTGGCGCATAAAGCCTCCCAGAAGGTGAACCTCCTGCGCCGCATGAAGAACCTCCTCGACGCTGAAGGCCTGAACACCCTCTATAAGGCACAAGTCCGTCCAGTGATGGAGTATGCACCGCTCACCTGGATGGCCAGCGCCCGCTGCCACTTCAACCTGCTAGACAAAGTGCAGAGGAAGGCTGAACGCCTCATCAACGGCACCCAGCACCACCGACCGAGCCAGTGGGAGAGACAGCGACAACAACATCGACAACAACAACACCAATAACAACAAAAACCACACGAGCGACGGGCAAGAGCAGCCACGAACCAGCTGAACAGCCTGGAGCACCGTCGCCGCGTCGCTGCCCTGACGGTGCTACACAAGGCACAAGTGTGCCTAGTGCCCCACCTGACAGACCTGAGGGCTACCTGGAGGGGGTCTGAGCGCAGCACGAGAACGGTGCTGAGTAACGCCTCCCTCCTGGAAGTGCCAATGGCCCGCTCCAGCACCCACCAACGTGCCTTCTCCATCGCAGCGGTGGTGTGCTGGAACAACCCCACTGCTGATGTGGACGTGACACAACTGTCCACTCAGCAGATGAAGGTTGCGTCCCACAGGTGGCTACTCCTACACCCACCGTAAAAAGCGTAAATGTAAACGCTTGCAAATAATTTACAAACATGTATATAATTGTAACCTCGGCAGAAGCTTTTAAATAGCTCCCCAACGGTCGGGGGAACTTTAGCATAGAAAAATAATATTGCCATGTACTAATGTACTGAACATGTTTAAAGAGAGAGAGAGAGAGAGAGAGAGAGAGAGAGAGAGAGAGAGAGAGAGAGAGAGAGAGAGAGAGAGAGAGAGAGAGAGAGAGAGAGAGAGAGAGAGAGAGAGAGAGAGAGAGAGAGAGAGAGAGAGAGAGAGAGAGAGAGAGAGAGAGAGAGAGAGAATTACATAGAATTACATAAAAAATGAGACCACACAGACCCCATGGTCCAGACTAGGTGGTCTGTCCTTAAACCTAAGTGAATCTACACTAATCAGATGGCTCCAAAATGTTGCTTTTCTACTCTAGTTAATATTAAGTTCAAGGAAGTGACGGTCGAGCTTGTTTTTAAAGGAGTTAATCGTGTTACATTGGACCACCCACGGTGGGAACTTATTCCATTCTCGCACTACAACCTTGGTGAAGAAAAAAATGGTGCAGTCTGAATTTACTTGTCTACATTTGAGTTTTATGCCATTGTCCCTCGTTCGCAAAGTGTCATCGATCATAAACAATTTTGTTCTGTCTACATTCGTGAAACCATTAAGTATTTTAAAATATTCGATCAGTTTTCCTCGGAGGCGACGTTTCTCAAGAGAGAACATGTTATGGGTGGAAAGCCTTTCTTCGTAGGATTTGTTGCGCAAGGAAGGGATCATTTTTGTTGCCCGACGCTGAACACCTTCTAATTTAGCAATGTCCTTTGTATGGTGAGGATACCAAAACTGTACCGCATATTCCAAGTGGGCTCTGACTAAACTAGTGTAGAGCGGAAGTATTACATCTTTATTCGTGAATAAAAAGTTTCTTTTAATGAAGCCCAACATTCTGTTCGCTTTATTTGCTGCATCGATTCATTGATGTGAGAATTTGAGGTTTGACGCGATTTTGACTCCCAGGTCCTTAACGCATTGAATGCTTGTGAGTTTAACGCCGCGCATTTCGTAATCGAACTTCTTATTTCTTGTTCCAACTTGAAGGACCTGGCACTTGTCAACGTTAAAGGAGAGAGAGAGAGAGAGAGAGAGAGAGAGAGAGAGAGAGAGAGAGAGAGAGAGAGAGAGAGAGAGAGAGAGAGAGAGAGAGAGAGAGAGAGAGAGAGAGAGAGAGAGAGAGAGAGAGAGAGAGAGAGAGAGAGAGAGAGAGAGAGAGAGAGAGAGAGAGAGAGAGAGAGAGAGAGAGAGAGAGAGCGAGAGAGAGAGAGAGAGCGAGAGAGAGAGAGAGAGAGAGAGAGAGAGAGAGAGAGAGAGAGAGAGAGAGAGAGAGAGAGAGAGAGAGAGAGAGAGAGAGAGTATAATAATGCGATGAGAGGGGCGTGGTGAGGGGAGAGAAGATAAGGAGGGGGTGAAGGCAGGGAGGAAAGGGAGAGAAGAAAGACAACACCTTCCGCTCTCCCTCCCGTCCCTTCCCTTCCTTTCCCCCCTAACAATCACTTGTCTCATGTTCCGTGGGCGACGTGAAGAGACGCTGATGACACGCACTTGAGAGCACTGAGAAGACGGACGAACGAGAGGACAAACGCCGGGAAAACCAACGACCAGGGAGGCGAGAGGACCGAAAATAGGCGAGGAGACCAAAACTAAATAACTGCACTAGAGGGAAGACTTAAAATGCTGGATGAGGAGGTAGCGAAAAGATATGATTAGCGCCATATGAAAAGAGGGAGGACTAAAAACCAGCGATAGGCCTTAGATGACCTGAGCAGCAAAAAGTCAAGGGAGTGAGAAAAACGGCGTGAAGACAAAGAAACGGGAAGATCACACGTATTATAGCGAGAAGACTTGAATTCCTGGATGAGTGAGAAACGAGAATATATGATTGGCGCCACATGAACAGCGGGATGACAAAAACCAGCGAGAAGTCTTCAATAATCTGAAGAGAGAGAAAACAGGAGAGAGAAGAGCTGCGAGAACAATTAAACAACGGGAAGGTCATATATATATATATATATATATATATATATATATATATATATATAATAGCAAGAACGTTTATGATGGCGGATGACAGAGGAGCGAGAGGATATGATTAGGGAGACTGGAACAGCGGGAAGACTAATAACCAGCGAAGAGAAGCGGGGGTGAGGAAGAACGGTGTGAAGACTTGGACCACCGGAACACCATAGAAAGCGAAGGATAAAGGATTGATTAAAAGGCCGAAAGGAGGTCATTTATAACCCACAAACCAGTGAGAGGGTCTCATGCCCCGGCGGGAGGACTATGTATTAAGAGGTAGTATAAATTGTGAGGAGTGTCTGTCCCCTGTAGTCACGATAAGTTCTCGCCAATATAAGGTCTTGCCTAGAGGATGGTCTAAGTCACAGCGCGAATATTTCCAGCAGGAACACATAAGCGGGAGGGCTCCACGCGTGTTTGTGGGGAGTGGATGGAAAATATTCGGATCAGTGGATTGTCTGATTATTTTCACAACGCTATATGTGTGTGTGTGTGTGTGTGTGTGTGTGTGTGTGTGTGTGTGTGTGTAATTCACCTCTTGCTCTGCAGCAGCTCTCTCTCGAGACAGCCAGCCGTTTCCCTACCGAGAAGCATAGCCTTTGTACCGATCTTTGGGTAAGAGTGAGACCACTCACACACAACACACCGCGACAACGAGGTCACAACTCCTTGCCTGACGTCGCGTACCTACTCACTGCTAGGTGAACAGGGGCTACACGTGAAAGAAGATAAACCCAACTTATCTTCACCCGGCCGGGGAATCGAACCCCGGTCCTTCTGGTTGTGAGGCAGACGCTCTATCCACTGAGCTACTGGGCCGTGTGTGTGTGTGTGTGTGTGTGTGTGTGTGTGTGTGTGTGTGTGTGTGTGTGTGTGTGTGTGTGTGTGTGTGTGTGTGTGTGTGTGTGTGTGTGTGTGTGTGTGTGTGTGCGCCAGTGCTTTACAGTCCCTACAACGTCACTAATCTATAATGTAGGCTATGCATGAATGAGGGTATATGATATATATATATATATATATATATATATATATATATATATATATATATATATATATATATATATATATATATATATATATATATATATATAAAACGCTGTGCTCTAAGCGAAGGGTTTCATCAGTTCGTTCTCCCGTCGTGCCATACGAGTCGGAGACTTGGACCTTGACTAAATCTATGGAAAGGAAATTGGAAAGTGAGAAGATAACAAAAAGACAAAAAGTGACAAATGAAAAACAAACTAATATAAAAAGAAGGGGAGGGCGTTCAGCCGACGGTGTGAGGAAATGAAGACTACGAAACGTTTACACCGAAGCTGGAAACTAGAGACACAGGACAGAAACGAATGGAATCGCTTCTGGGAGGCGTGTCCTGTTGTGGAGTGTTATATAGAGGGATGACGATTCATAACTAAATATACTCTTACACCTCCGAAGGCCTACGTTTGTGATTTATTTCAGAGTGTGTATAGCTGCGCATACTCATCAACCCTGTACTTAAAATATGACTTTGCATAAGTGTGTATATTGGATACATAGAAAATCTGTGTAAGGAGGGCTCGGTGCAAACACTTTCACCTGTAGACAGACATGAATAAGTAGCGGTATGAATATCGTAGTGCTGAGGCGGGGCTTGGTAAACAGGGAGGGAGGGAGGGAGGGAGAAGTAGAGGAGGGATGATGGTGGTGGAGGAGAGAGAGGGAGAGGGAGATGATAGACGGGAGGAAGGAGCGGAAGGGACTGGAGAGGAAAAGGGAAGGAACGAAAATAGAAGTCAGAACTTGGAAAACTAATAAAGATAAGTAAATAAGCAGCGAACCAGGTGAGTCAGGAGGGAGTACTCGTGACCGGGCGAGGCGGGTCACCATCAGGGGGGAAGGACGTGCCGAGGAGGGCTGGCCAGTCACCTTCAAGTAACAGGGGTCATAAGAGGGAAAACGGGGTCACCGCCTAACTGGGTCACTTAACTGAAGAAGTACGATTAAGGGGAGAGGGGAAGGGCAAGGGTCACTTAGAAGCAGGCGGAGGAAAAATAACCTAAGGGGGAGGAATGCAAGGAGGAATAAGAGGAGGAATAAGGCGAGGAGGAGGTAATATTTTTAAGGGACAGGTGTTCGACAGGTAGAGAGACAACCTTTATCCTCTCATCTACCTCCCTGGTCTCTTCCCCTTCCTTGTCCCGTCCTTCCTTCCTTCCTTCCATTATTCCCTCAACTCTCTCTTCCACTCATCATCCCCCTCTGTATATCTCCCCTCCCCCCTTTTCTCCCCCTACCTGACATACTCCCCTTCCTTCTTTCCTTCTTTCCTTCCATCCTTCCTTCCTTCAACTCTCTCTTCCACTCATCATCCCCCTCTGTATTTTCCCCTTTCCCCTTTCTCCCCCTATCTAACCTACTTCCCTTCCTTCTTTCCTTCTTTCCTTCCATCCTTCCTTCCCTCAGCCCTCTCTTCCACTCATCATCCCCCTCTGTATATCTCCCCTTCCCCCTTTCTTCCCCTTCTGACCTACTCTCCTTCCTTCTTTCCTTCTTTCCTTCCATCCTTCCTTCCCTCAACTCTCTCTTCCATTAATCATCCCCCTCTGTATATCTCCCCTTCCTTCTTTCCTTCTTTCCTTCCATCCTTCCTTCCCTCAGCCCTCTCTTCCACTCATCATCATCCCATCTGTATTTTCCCCTTTCCCCTTATCTCCCCCTTCCTAATCTACTCCCCTTGATCCCTTCCTCTCCCTCTCGTCCTCATCCTCTAGTCCCCTCATCCTCTTAACCCCTTATCCTCCCGGCCTCCTTTAGTTTCCCCTCTTTCCCTCGTCTCCCCGCTCCCTCACACCGACGAAGCTCCCCCCAAGACTTCGCATCGAGACACCTTGAACGCTCTTAAAGGTGTGTGGCCCAGAGCGAGGGAGCGGCGCGCCCCCTCACTCCCTTTTTCCTCCTTTTTTTATAAGCACCCTCTTCTTTTTCCCCTCGTCCTCCCTCTACCTCCTACGCGCGTGGAGACAGTTCTATGGCTCTATATCAAAAGTGGAGGCCTATATTTTACTTCCCCTCTTCTTCTTTCATCTCTTATCTCCCTCTCTTCTTCCCATTTCCTATCCTCTTCCTCTATTTCTTCATCTATTTCTTTCCTATATATCAGAAGTAGATGGGTCTTTTTTTCCCTCTCTTCTTTTCCGCTCTTCTCTCATCCTCCTCTCTCCTATCTTCGTCCCATTTCTCCTTCCCATTTCCTGCCCTCTTCTCCTATCTCCTCATCTTTTCCTTTCCTCTTTTCCTCTCTTCATCTCTCTTCTATCCTCTTCTCTTCCTCTCGTCTTCCCATTTCCTGCCCTCTTCTCCTATCTCTTCATCTCTTCCTTTCCTTCATACGTCCATTGGGTAGGCGGTGGCTGAATGGATAGCAAGACGGCCCCGCGTTCAGGAGGACGCGAGTTCAATCCCCGACCGGTGCCACCAAGCTGGGATTTTTCAGCCGCCGCCGAGTGGCTTAAAACTACCCACATGCTGTCCAGAAGACCACCTATCAACCCGGACTCTAGATTCTAGGATTAAAGATGAGCTCCGGGAGGGCAGGATGAGCCAATGCAAGATGGCGCCACTATAAACACTCGCCTGCGCCAGAACGGGCTGGGCCGACCAACAGGACCCACTGGGAAGAAGCCTTGGACCGACCATCAGGATCCACCGGGAAGAAGCCTACCGGCGCAATAGGCTACGACGTAAAAAAAAAAAAAAAAAAAAAAAAATCCCTTATATCCTTGATCGGGTACCTCCTCCTCCTCCTCCTCTTCTCTCCCTATCCCTCTTTCCTCACGACCTCTTCTTCCTGTTTCCTCACCTTATCTCTTATCTTCTTTACCTATCTCTATCTTCCTCCCATCTTTGCCTTTTCTTCCCCCTTTCGTCTTTCTCCCTCTTCTCTTGCCCCTGATTCTTTCGTCCTACTTTTCCTTTCTCCGCTCCCACCCTCCTCTCTCTCCCTCCCTCCCTCTTCTCCCTCTTTCTTCCTCCCTAACTCATATCTCCTTCACCTATCTCTCATTATCTTCCTTCCATCTTCACCTTTTCTTCTTCTGTCCTCCCCCTTCCCACCTCTTCTCGTCCCCTTCATTATCTCACTCCTGCTCTTCCTTTTCTCCTTACCTTTTTCTTCCTCCTACTCCCCCCCATCCCTCCTTTCCCTCCCTCCCTCCCTCCCTCATATGTTATTATAGTGGGTTCTATTTTTGGAGCCTATTCTCTGGGGTGGAAGGGGAAGGGGGGGGGGGAAGGAGGGAGGGGTGAGAGGGTAAGGGGACAGGGGTGATTTGTTCCCTTTTCCTGATGAGGTAGTAATGAAGAAGCTTTTTTTTATTATTCCCGGTTCTAATTAGCATCAAATTACAGTTTCCGGGGCCCTCTTTTGCTTGTTATTTTCTCCAGTGTGGCGTTGGGGGGCTTTGTGTTAGTTGGGTCTGTCTGTGTGTGTGTCTGTTTATTTGTCTATGTAGCTATTTTTTACCTGTAAGTTTTTTTTTGTCTTCAGTCTGTGTGTGTGTTCATCGATCTATCTCTCTTTCTATCTGTATGTGTGGGTCTTCTTTGTGTTAGTTAGCTCTGTGTGTGTGTCTGTTTGTTTGTCTATTTAGCTATATTCTATCTCTAAGGGTATTTTGTGTTCAGTCTCTGTGTGTGTGTTCATCGAGCTACCTCTCTTTCTATTTACGTGTGGGTCTTTGCGCCGTATTACTAAACATTTCGTCGATTTTGTGTTCGGTCTGTGTGTGTGTTCGTCGATCTATCTCTCTTTATATCTATATGTATGGGTTTTGGGGCAGTTTTACTAAACATTTCGTCGATTTTTTGTTCGGTCTGTGTGTGTGTGTGTGTGTTCGTCGATCTACCTCTTTTTCTATCTATATGTGTGGGTCTTTGCGCCGTATTACTAACCATTTCGTCGATTTTGTGTTCGGTCTGTGTGTCTGTTCATCGATCTATCTCTCTTTATATCTATATGTATGGGTTTTTGGGCCGTATTACTAACCATTTCGTCGCCCAAGTACACATATTTGACAACGCTTTCCTAGGAGTTTGGGGCATTTCCAGGAGTAGTTTTATGTCCCTGGTGGTAGTCTGACCCTTCTTCTGTGCCGTGAGCCTAAAGAAACACATATTTGACAAGGCTTTCATAGGAGTTTGGGGCATTTCCAGGAGTAGTTTTATGTCCCTGGTGGTAGTATGACCCTTCTTCTGTGCCGTGAACCTGAAGAAACACTCATTAGAACCCGACTGATCCCCTCTTTGACCTTTAGAAATAGCTGATGTGAGAAGCGAAAGTGTCTTAAAGTACCGACCTTTTTGTTAGTTGGGTCTATATGTGTGTGTGTCTGTTTGTCTGTTTATCTAGCTTTTTATATAACTGCAAGGGTGTGTATTTTTTTTTTTTTGTTTTTTTTTGTCTGTGTGTGCGTTCATCGATCTACCTTTCCTTCTTTCTATACGTAAGATTTTGTGTGGGTCTTTGTGTCAGCTCTGTGTTTGTCTATCCATATATCTTTCTAACTACCTATCTAATTCCCCACCTACTTGGCTACCTACCAATTTGACCATCTAGCTGTTTATTATACCATCTATAAGCCTACCATTTAATCAATGAATGTGTCTGTCTATTCTATTTATCTGTATAGCTCGCAATCTATATATCTATGTCTTTTTATGTCTACATCTATACATATATTTATCTAAAAATTCATCTATCGTAGTGTGTCTAGTTATGCATGAATTGATTTTATCTATATATAACTTTGCTAACATTGATCCGTGTATTGAACTACCTACCTACCAACCTCCCTAACTGCCCACCTATTTACCTACCTACCTACCTATCTACATACCTGGCTACCTATTTACCACTCTAGTAGTAGTAGTAGTAGTAGTAGTAGTAGTAGTAGTAGTAACGGTAGTAGTAACAGTAGTAGTAGTAGTAGTAATAGTAGTAGTAGTAGTAGTAGTAGTAGTAGTAGTAGTAGTAGTAGTAGTAGTAGTAGTAGTAGTAACAGTAGTAGTAGTAGTAGTAGTAGTAGTATGGTTTTCTATTTGGTAAACGGATACATGAAAAAAAGAGAAAGAGAGGTGGGGACGGTGCCAGAAGAGAGAAAAGGAGGGGGATGATGGAGGGAAGGAGGGAGGGAGACAGGGAGGAAGGGAGGGACAAAGGGAGAGGAGGGAACAGTGTCACTATAGGATTAATGTCAACAAAAGCTGAAACCCAACTCGTTAAACACCATCCATTGTTTTCCCTTAACCCTCAACTTCCTGTACCCCTTCCCCCCTTCCCCCCTCTCACGACCCCACCACCACCTCCCCTCCTCTCCCTCCTTCCTCAACTCCTCCTCTTCCCTTCTTTCTCCGTGACCTTCCCTTCACCTCCCTTCACCTCACGTCTCTCCCCTTTCCTTCCTCTTATTTTTCCTTTCTCCTCCTCTCCAATCTTTACCGTTGAGAGAGAGAGAGAGAGAGAGAGAGAGAGAGAGAGAGAGAGAGAGAGAGAGAGAGAGAGAGAGAGAGAGAGAGAGAGAGAGAGAGAGAGAGAGAGAGAGAGAGAGAGAGAGAGAGAGAGAGAGAGAGAGAGAGAGAGAGAGAGAGAGAGAGAAGGAGGAAGAGAAGGAAAAAAAAAAGAATCTGTTGCCTGGTAGTCTGCGGATGAAAGGTCAGAGATGGAGGAAAGGAGGAAGGGAGGGAGAGGGAGGGAGGGGAAGGAGAGGAGGAGGGAAGAGGAAAAGGAATGTGGCTGGAGGAAAACTGGGGAGGGGAAAAGGAGACAAGAAATTGGAGAGAGGGAGAGGAGAGAAGGGTAAGAAGAGGGAGAGGGAGAGGATGGAAGGGAAGGGTAGGAAAGGGAGGGAGGGAAGGGAAGGAAAGATATCTTGACATGGAATTAAGGGAGACGGAAGGGAGGGATGATAGATAGATTTTAAGAGATTATGTTGGGGAAAAGATAAAATGATGAGGAACAGAAAATGCTGAAAATACATCTTGATACGAGGGGGAAAGCAGGAAGCAAGTAATAAATCATGAGAGAGAGAGAGAGAGAGAGAGAGAGAGAGAGAGAGAGAGAGAGAGAGAGAGAGAGAGAGAGAGAGAGAGAGAGAGAGAGAGAGAGAGAGAGAGAGAGAGAGAGAGAGAACAATAGGAACAAACGAAAGAACAATAGAAAGGAAAAAAGAATAATGAAGAACCTTGCAGCTGAAAAAAAGAGGAATAAGAGAAAACGGAAAGAAAGAACTAAAGAAAGAGAAAGAAAGGAAGAAAAAAATGAGGAAAATGGAAAAGAATGAAGAAAAAAGAAATATTAAAGAACCGCGCGGCAAAGAAAAGAGGAAAGAGAGAAGCAGAAAAATAAATAAAGAAAACAAAAGAAAAAAAAAGAAGAGAGAATGGGACGACCAAAAAGAAGAAAAGGTAGAAAACGATCACCACCACCGAAGGACTAAAAAAAAAAAAAGAATAAAAAACAGAAATGATACATAAAAAGAAATTCTCAAGAGGACATAAAATACATCTAACGAGGCGATCTTCGAAAAATTCTCCCTAAATCTTGAATCTTGAATATCGGACGAAATAGAAGAATCGCCTTTGAGGACACATTTTTTCCCCTCGCGGTAGAATTCCTCGATCCTACCCGGAGAGAGAGAGAGAGAGAGAGAGAGAGAGAGAGAGAGAGAGAGAGAGAGAGAGAGAGAGAGAGAGAGAGAGAGAGAGAGAGAGAGAGAGAGAGAGAGAGAGAGAGAGAGAGAGAGAGAGAGAGAGAGAGAGAGAGAGAGAGAGAGAGAGAGAGAGAGAGAGACTAATCATCTCAAGTGGTCGCCTTAAAAGTATAACAAAAGAAGACAAATTTAAGTAACATAAAACAAAAAAAAAAAAAAAGAACTTCACTAAATTACACAGGAATATAACAAAGCCAAAATGGTGGTGGTGGTGGTGGTGGAGGTGGCTAAATTGGTGATGAAGATAATGGTGGTGGTGGTGGTGGTGGTGAAGATAATGCTGATTGTGAAATGGTGGTGTTGATGACTATGATGGTGATGGTGGTGAGGAGGATAATGGTGGTGAAATAATGGAGGTGATGATGGTGGAGATAATGGTGTTGATAAGAACCGTTGTGATGGTGAAGATAGTGGTAATGATGGCGGTAATTAAAGCAGTTGTGAGAATTGTTGAAGATAAAAAACAAAGGTGATGGTGGTGATGATGGTGAAGGTGGAGGTGATGGTGGTGATGATGGTGGTGGCGATGATGGTGAAGGTGGAGGTGATGGTGGTGATGATGGTGAAGGTGGAGGTGATGGTGGTGATGATGGTGGTGGCGATGATGGTGAAGGTGGAGGTGATGGTGGTGATGATGGTGAAAGTGGTGATGGTGGTGATGATGGTGAAAGTGGTGATGGTGGTGATGATGGTGAAGGTGGAGGTGATGGTGGTGATGATGGGGAAGGTGGAGGTGGTGGTGGTGATGATGGTGAAGGTGGAGGTGATGGTGGTGATGATGGTGAAGGTGGAGGTGGTGGTGGTGATGATGGTGAAGGTGGAGGTGATGGTGGTGATGATGATGGTGGCGATGATGGTGAAGGTGGAGGTACAGTTGGAATGAAAGCAAGCAGTGGAGGAGGTAGTAACGGCAGTGGAGGTGAAGGAAATGGTGGTACTGAAGAAGGTGGTGGTGAGGGCAGCAATTTTGGTGGTGAAAGATGGCGACGGTGATGATGGGGGTGTTCAAATGTCTATAACAGTGATGTGAAGAAAGAAAAAAAAAGAAAAGGAAGAATGTGATAGCTATTGCGACAAAGACTGCAGGAGAAAAAGGAAAACAAGAATACAGATTGTGGGGGGTGGTGGTGATGGTGGTGGTGGTGGTAGCGGTGGTGAATTACAAGTAGGAAGGAGGGAAAAAGAAGGAGAGGTCAGGAGTTGAGTTGCGAAGGAAGGAGGAGGAGAACTGGAGGAGGGGGGCGGAGGAGAGACGGGAGAAGGAAAAAACGTTGAAAGAGATAAAGGATGGAGGGAAGAGAGAGGTAGAAAAACGAGATGGGAGTTTGAAATTAATGGATGTAGGTTTAAAGGGGGCTATTTGATAAGGGAAACGCTGGGGGAAGGGGTAATAGAGATAAATGGACAATATGAATGGGATGAAGAAGGAAGGGTAAGGGAGGAGAATAGATAATAGCTAATGCATGAATATAAGAAGGAAAAAAGGAATGTTAGATAATTTTTAAAGGTTGTGGGTGTGTAGATAATGTTTAATAGCTGAAGATATAAAGGAAAATTTGTGCTTATTAGGTTTTAAAAGTAGACATTATATATTAAGTTACTGGCTATGAGAATTAAGGAAGAGTGTGAGGACGGCGTAAGGGCTACAATAACTAACGTGAAGGTTAATAACTGAGGGAAAGGAAAATGGTTAGAGAAGGTAGGTGAGTATTGATTTAAGGATGAAAAAACGGGGGTGCCTAAGGTAATACGTCTTTAGGGTTATGGGTGAAGGGGAAACTACCGGTAAGTGAAAAAGTTTAGGGGTACAAAAAAGGGCATTTAAGGTAAAAATCAGTTGAGGGTTGTGGATTTAGGGAAATGTATCCACAGAGCTGAGCGACCCAAGCCGGAGCTGAATATGCATGTGGTGTGTGAATGGCGATAATGGTGCACGCGTGTGTGTGTGTGTGTGTGTGTGTGTGTGTGTGTGTGTGTGTGTGTGTGTGTGTCTGTGTGTGTGTGTGTGTGTGTGTGTGTGAGGGTCGGTGGGTGGGCGGGTGGGTGTTCTTAGAGAGAGAGAGAGAGAGAGAGAGAGAGAGAGAGAGAGAGAGAGAGAGAGAGAGAGAGAGAGAGAGAGAGAGAGAGAGAGAGAGAGAGAGAGAGAGAGAGAGAGAGAGAGAGAGAGAGAGAGACGCACACAAACACAAACACACACACAAAAAAAGATACACAGAAACACACAAAGGCAAGCGCATAGACAGACAGACAGACAGACAGACAGTGTGACCTACAATAGCCGGACAGGCAGACACATACAAATAAAAATAACCCGTGAACAACTGCAGTAAATTACGATAACAATGATAAACAACAAGAGCACACATGGAAATAAATGAAAACAAAGGAAAATAAACAAATAAATCAACTCAGAAGTAATTACAAACAAACACCCAAAAATATAAACAAAATTCCTTAATCGCAATTTTCTATCTATCCGTCTATCTATCTATATCTATTTATCCTTCTCTCATGATTTCCTCCATTTTTCTTCGCATTCTCTTCTTTGCTAACAACTGAATATCATAACCACTATACCAACACTCCCTTTTTTATCTTATTTTCCCTTCCCTTTCAATTTCCTACCACCCACAAACGTTTCAATCTCTTCCTCCCCTTTTGCATATTAACTTCCTCCCCTTTATATTATTTCTGCCCCAAAAGCTCTCCTATCCCATCATTTACCAAGTTTTCATCCTTCTTACAAACTTACAATTTATCATCCGCTGCTAAATATTTTTCCTGTAAGTTACTAAATCTCTTTCTTCCCTTTATTCTTCCAAGCTCTTCACTCGCATCTCCCTTCCTCCTCTTCCTCCTTCTCCTCCTCCTCCCCCAGCATTGCTACACTATTTTTTTTCAACCTAGCTAAACATTTATCTCCCCTCCATTCCCTAAGTTCTCTCTCCTCTGTCCCTTCTTCGGCGTTCCTTTAAATCTTTCTCCTATCCTGCTTAAGTTCTCCCTTTCCTCAGTTATTCAAGCTTTCCTTTCTATCCCCTATCCTCTGTTTTTCTTTTCCTTTCTCTTCCTATATGTTTCTGTTTCTCCTCTTTCCATTCTTCGGCATTCCTTCAAATCTCTCTCCTATTCTGCTAAATTTCTCCATTCCCTCTATAATTCAACCTTTCCTTTCTTTCCCCGTATTCTGTATCTTTCTTTCCTTTTCTTTTGTCTTATGTTTCTGAATAGTTTTTTTTTCTGACCTGTGAAATTCTCCCTTCCCTCTCTTTTCTAGTTTTCATTGATTTCCATTCCTAGCATCGTATATTTTCTCCCCCTTTGCTTTTTTTTCCTCTACAATTTTTTACCGAAGCTCTTTCTACCCATTTTTATATTATTTTTCCATTCCTCCTGCATTTCTTTATTTTTCTTCTCTCAAAATCTTCTCATACTCACTCTCCCCCTTCTTCAACTTTTCTATTAAAACTCCTTTCCTCTAGCATACCCAAGCTCTCACTTTTCTTCATTCTTCCAGTTCCCGTTTCTTTCCATCTCATTTCCAAACTCTTCTCCTCCACATTTTTTTCCACCCTCCTCCAATTTTCCGCTCCATTCCTCAAGTTCTTCTATCCCTCCTACCATCCAGCTCTTCTCCTCTTCCTCCTTCTCCTTCTCCTCTTTCTCCTCTTCCTCCTGCAGCCTTCCTACCTGCTTACACACTCCCCGAAGCCTCGCCTCTTCCTGCGCCATCAAAGAGCAGCACGAAGCAGCAATATTGGGGCAAAAATAGCTCATGAAATTACGATATTGTGGTCAAACAGCGAGGAAAATGATGACCTCGGGAACTATAGTGTAGGAGGCTTGTATTTTGACCTCATCTTGTAGTACGTGAGTCTTGCGTGGTGATGGTGTGGTAGTGGGAGGAAGAGGAGGAGGAGGAAGAGGCGCTTGATATTATTTTTCGTTTTAAAGAGAGGCGAAGGAGAGCTTGATGTAGGATAGCTTTAGGAGTAGAGGAGCGGCTTTCTTTCCCTTACCCTCTCTTGATTTTTATGTGTATGTATGTATATATGTATGTATTCATGTATGTATGTACGAATGGATGGTCGGCAAATAGGAAGGTGCGCATGGCGGTATTCATTTTCATTTCATATTTTTTGACTAATATTTGTCGGTGAAGTGGAAGGTGAAAAAAATACACTGGGATAAAATAGAAGTGAGGTAAAATTATGATGGCCCTAAAACAGAAGGGCAAACCATGATATTGGAACAGAGTAACGTGGGAAACGACGTGTGTGTGTGTGTGTGTGTGTGTGTGTGTGTGTGTGTGTGTGTGTGTGTGTGTGTGTGTGTGTGTGTGTGTGTAGCTGGTCTGGGGTGAGGCCGGCGGAATATCATGCTACCTTGAACGGCCGTGAAGTAAGAGGCGGACACACAAAACCGAATGATATGATAACACTAAGAATGCAAAAGAAAAGCGAAGCGAACGTACATTAAAGGTAGACATAGGAAACATAGACATGATAGCAAAATTAATCAAAAGAGAAAACAAAGAACAGGACGAAAGTGAAATAAGAGGGAGACATATAAATATAAATGATATGATAAATGAATCCAAACGACAAAAACGCCCCAAAAAACGTGAAATGAGACAGACCAAAAAAATGAGATGGTAAAAAATAATCCAAAAGAGCAAAAAAAAAAAAAAAAAAAAAGAACGAACGTAAAATAAGACAAATATACACACACAAAATGATAATAAAACAATATGAATAAAAAAGAAAAACGGCGAGCGTGAAAAAAAAATCAGACATACAACGGCAAGTAAGATGATACAAAATAATCCAAAAAAGATAAAAAAACAAAAACAGAACGAACGTAAAATAAGATGCAAATATACAGAAAACTAAATTATACGGTAACAAAATAAATTAATCCAAAAGAAAATCAATGTGAACGTGGAGAACAAATGAAAACAAAATTAATCTAATGGAAAAATCAGAGCAAGAAAAAGAGTAGCATGGGAAAAATGGGAGATTATGGGAACGTCTAAATAATGCGGCACATAAAAAAATAGATGATGTAATAATAATTTGAATCCAAAAAACAAAACAAAGCGGACGTGATGTAAGATGAAGACATACAAAAACGAAATATAATAATAAAGAAAAACAAAGAAAAACAAAGAGAACGTAAATTTGAAGGCAGACATACAAAAAAACAAATGCTATGATTACAGACTGAATCAAAAACAGAAGAATAGGAAGAGCGAAAATGAGATAAGAGGCATACATATGAAAACAAATATGATAAAATTAGCCAAAAAAAATAATAAAAGTATAGCATAGATCAAATAAAAATTCTGGAAATGTCAAAAAAGGAGTCAGGCATACAAAAAACAAATGGTATAATAGCAAAAAGAAAAAAGAGTTAAAGGAGAAGTGTCATGGAAAAGAGGAGAATTCTGGAAACGGCTAAAAATAAAAATCGAACATGAAACTAAATTGAACGCCGCGATGAAAGCCGTGAAGCGCTACAGAAAGCTAGACAATTAAAGGCTAATGAACGAAATTAAAATAGATGAACTATGAATATTCAAATTCCTTCTCGATTTACTGGAAACTATTGCAAATATTTTATTACCCCCCCACACACATGCAGATAAAAAAAGACCCAACCGGAATAATACGTACGAATAAATTTAGTGTTTGTAAAAGTTAGCACATCATTTGCAATCAGATATAAAAGAAGACAAGTGAAGAGGAACATTTAAAAATCACACACGCAACAGAATAACTAGGAAATGAGAATATTCGCAATAGTGTCTTCTCAGCCGTGACAGCTTTACACATGTTTATACTACATATATGTTAGTTGTGTATAACTAAATTCTGTTCACTTAAGTCCGACCCAAGCTGACAACATATACCTAAATGTGTTTGCAAGCTGGGTGCTGATTGGCTACTGGTATAGCTTCCAGGTTTTCTTTAATCTCTGTTTGTGTTTATCTCACGCAGCACTTTCTGCTAATCTGCACTGTGCTTACGAACACGCTTAGGTTTATGTTGTCAGCTTGGGTCAGACTTAAGTGAACAGACTATAGTTTTCTTAATCTGTATTGCACTTCATCTCTCGACAGTCTCCTCTCTTGCAGGTCTCCCTTAACACAACACAACCACCTTAGTTCCATCTACCACAACATTAACGCATGTAGACACCCACACCCACGAACCCAACTACACCCAACCAACTATCCACCTACACTCACCCACCTATCTACCCATCCACTCACCCACCTACACCCACACCCACCCACACACTCACATACAACTACTATATACCATAATACGTACATACAGTAAATGATCACTATATAAAAAGAAAACACATTAACGAAAAAAAAAATGGAAAAAAGTTTAACAGTTCCACTCACTCCACTGGCAAAGGTGGTGAAAGAAGCGACGGGGTGCGAAGTGGTGGTCCGGGGAGGGGGGGAAGGGGTGTGGGGGGGGGTGACACAAAAAAAAGGTTTGACAGCAGATTGCATGTATTTGGACAGTTTGAACCTTAATTCTATTACCTTCCGCGGCAACCAAAAAAGGGAGAGAGAGGGAGGGAGGCAGGGAGGGAGGACAGGAACAATGAATCAAATGCAGTAAAGAAAAAAAAATCTGCGCGGGTTTCATTAGCATGCGAAAAATAATAACAGCAGAAAATGTAGGGGCATGGCGTGTAACTGGTGTGTATTTTTTTCAGTTTCCCTTTTTTTGTTCTGTTGTGAATAATGGAATGTTGCCCGAAACACTTTTGGGAAGGTGAAAAATGAAACGCAAGCGCTCTCTCTCTCTCTAAACATGACAAAACACCATTAAAAACACGTAAAATAAAGGTTGCAACGCTTTGGAAACCCATGTAACAGCCTCTTCATCACCATCACCACCGCCATCACCACCACCATTACCACTATCATCACCATCCCCACCCCTTCACTATCATCGCCCTTACCATCACCATAACCACCACCACCAGTCATCACCACGGCCAGCATCATTACCACCTCTCTCACCATCAATACCACTACCATCACCACCGCCATCACCGTCATCACTATTAACAACACTAATAATGCTTATCAAGGGTCGAAGGGAGTTTTCAGGACACAAAATGGGAAGAAATAAGGAAAGTTTTGCCTGCGTGAGTATTTTCGTGTGACAAAACACACACACACACACACACACACACACACACACACACACACACACACACTAAGTACAGACATCAAAACCACAATCACATCCACCACCACAATCATGATAATAGGCGATCAAAAGTTGATTATCACTATCAATTACAATTATCATAAATACCCTCAATGCAAAAAACGCCTACATACAACACAAGAATAATCCCCTTAAAAAAAAACTAACAACCACAACTATTATAATTTTCCTAAAAGCCAAAGAAAAAAAAATATAAACTACTCTCCTCTTAAATCATACTCCAAAAGGCGTTTGTATTCCTCAAGGGGTAAGAAAGCATAAAAAATAAAGAAAAAACATCCCTTTACTAACGCGCTATAAAAAAAAAACCTAAACTTATGGGAAGACAAATATATCTCAGGCTTCCATACACGAGAGGCGGCGGGATTTTCTCATAAAGAAGGTGGGTAACACGTGTGGCTGGCATGGCGCTAGAGGAGGAGGAGGAGGAGGAGCAGGAGGAGGAGGAAGAGGGGGGAGGGGGAGGAGGAGGGGGAGGGAGAGGAGGAGGAGGAGGGGAGAGAAGAGTGAGACTTGTAACATGAAGGAGGTAAGAGTGAAGAGAAGTGGAGTGGAGAAAGAAGTGGATGAGTAAGTGGAGTACGAATAAAGGGAGGCTGAGGAGGACACAGAGGAGGAAAAGGAAAAAAATACAAGTTAAGTTTATATAAAAAGTGTATATATGAAATTACTGATCGCAAAAGAGAATACCCTCCTAACACACACACACACAAACACAAGCAAACACACACACACACACACACACACACACACACACACACACACACACACACACACACACACACACACACACTATCTTGTTGTTCTGGTAAAACGCTCGACTTAATGTATATCAAACACAAGGAGACAGTCATGAGGATAAGAAGGAGGAGTAAGAAAGGGAGGAGGAGGATTTGGAAGGAGTGGAGGAAAGAATGTCACTATGGAAATGGAGGAAAATGTGGAAATAAGGGAAAGAGAAAGGAAGGAAGGAAGGATAGAGGAAAGCAAGAAGGAAAAGAATAAAGAAAGGGAGGAAGGAAGGAATAAAAATAAAAATAAAAAGGGTGGGAAGGAGCAGAGATAGGAAGAGAGGAAGGAAAATAAGAGCATAAAACTTTGAATGCAACGAGATATGAGGCATAAAGAAAAGCAGAAGACAGTAGAAAATACCAAAGAAGAAGAAAAAAGTGCTACAAAATATGCTGCAAAATGATCTCTTGTGACGTCACGTTCAGGTGTACTAAATCGCTAACCTATCAATTAATAATCAATCAATATCTCTGAAATTGATTTTTTTTCTGTCCTCCCCAATAGTTGATATTTACTGTTGTTTTTCTTATCAAGTACTAATGGGAAAAGCGAAAGTGGGGTAAGAAGTAGTAGTAGTAGAGTAATAGAAGTAGTAATAGTAATAATAGTAGTGGTAGTAGTAGTAGTTATATGAGAGGGATGGCAGAGGAGTAAAATTTGGGCAAACTGTAATGTTGTAGAAAATGAGGCTAAAGAACTAAAATGAATAAAGGAAGATAGCAATGAAAGAACACGAGGAGGAGGAGGAAGAAGAAGAACAGGAGGATAAGGGAGAGGACACATAAATACTAAAAAGAAAGAATGAAGAATACAAAGGACAAAAAGGAGAAAGAAAAGTAAGAATAGCAGGAGCAAAAGGAAAATGAGGAGGTACAGCAAGAGGGAGAAGGCGGAGGAAGATGACCCAGCTGTTACTATTGAGAATATTGTGTTACGCAAGTCTGATTACATTCGTGTTGTCGCTGCCAGTTATTGGAGATGGGCAGAGTGTGTGTGGGCGGGGAGAGGGAGGAGGAGTAGGAAAAGGAGGAGGAAAAGGAGGAGGAGGAGGAGGAGGAGGAGGAGGAGGAGGAGGAGGAGGGGTGAAAGAAGGAAGATTGTAAAGAAGAAGAAGAAGAAGAAGAAGAAGAAGAAGAAGAAGAAGAAGATGAAGAAAAAGAAGAAGAAGAAGAAGAAGAAGAAGAAGAAGAAGAAGAAGAAA
>NC_066547.1:10712816-10757816 GCF_024679095.1 Eriocheir sinensis
TAACCAAGAGGAACAACCATAACAATAACATGAACTAAAACAGCCACCACATAAAAGTTTATAATTCCACTCGTCGGCATAAAGACTCGAAAATCAGCATTACAAAAACGACCCAATTTATTCCACCGAAATATCCACATTTTATAACCTCCAAGTTGGCAATAAAAAGATGAGGGGAGGAGGCAAAAGAGAAAGAGAGGACCTGGGGGATTGCCGGGAGGGAAAAGGCATGAGCGAAGGGACGGGAAGGGACGGGATGGGAAGAGAGGGGGTGGGAAGGGGAGGGAAGGGAAGGAAGGAAGGAAGGAAGGAAGGAAGGAAGGACAGGACAGGAAGGAAGGAAAGGGAAAGGAAGGGACGGGAAGGGAAGAGAGGGGGTGGGAAGAGGAGGGGAGGGAAGGGAAGGGAAGGGAAGGGAAGGGAAGGACAGGACAGGACAGGGAAGGGAAGGGAAGGAAAGGGAAAGGAAGGGACGGGAAGGGAAGGGGAGGGAAGGGACGGACAGTGAAGGGAAGGGAAGGGAAAACGCATCAGAGAAGGGAAAAAAAGGGAAGGGAGGGGAAGGGAAGGGACGGGAAGGAAGTGGATGGGAGGGGAAGGAATGGGAAGAGAAGGGAAGAGAAAGGAAGGGAAGGAACGGAAAGGGAAGGGAAGAGAAAGGAAAGAAAATAATGGGATGGGAAGGGAAGGGAAGGACGGGAAGAGAAAGGGAGGGAAGGGAAGAGAATGGAAGGGAAAGAAAGGGAAAGGAAGGAAAGCAAAAATATATGAGGCAAGAGAAGAGAAGGGACGGGAAGGGAAGGGACTGAATATACAAAGGGGAATGAAAAAAAGACGGAGAGCAAAGAAACGTGATGGACAGGTTTATATGACCAGAAAAAAAAAGAAAATGAGGAAGGAGAAGGAAAATATACATGATGCAAGGGGGATGAATGAAAAGAAAGAGGAAGGGATGAAGAGAAAGAAGAAGGTAGGAATGAAGAAAAAGAAGGAGGAATGAATGAAGGGATGAAAGGACGAACGGATGAAGGGAAATAAATAGATAGAGACAAAGGGAAAAAAATGGAAAGCAGGATGGATTGGAGATTGCAGATTGAATAGGTAGATGAACAAGAAAGGAAAGAAAAGAGAAAAGGAGGAAAAGGAGTGGATAAACAAGAGAATGAATAAAACAAAACAAAAATAGGAAAACTTCAAAATAAGAGTGGAAAGAAAAATCAAGAAAACAGTAAAGGAAACGAAAGGGAGGATACAGAAAAAGAAAGGAATAAAAAAAAAAATAGGGAGAATATGGACAGAAAGGAACGGAACGAGAAGAAGTAGAAGGAGAAGATGGGCAATGTGCACGAACGGGAAACAGGGAACAAAGGGTAAGGGAAAGAGTTAAAAAAGTACTCGAAACAAAAGAAGGGAAAGGAAAAAATGTAGGAACGGGAAAAATAATAACTGAAAGAGGTAAAAAAATAAAGGAAGTAGAAGTGGAGAGAAGAAAATAGCTCGTTCAAACACTGCACTGAAGAGGGCAAGAGGAGGAGAAGTTAAAATAGGCAAAAACTAACCAAAAGAAGAAGAGTAGGGAGACAAACTCGGAGCTGCGGAGAGGGAGAGAACAAAGAGAGGAAAAGAGGCATAAGAGCAGAGCGAAGAAAGGAGAGGGGAGAAAAACAAGATAAAACAAAACAAAAAAAGATAATGAAGAAAAAAATATGAGGAGAATCAGAATAGAAGCCAGACAAAACTCGAAGTGATGAAGAGGGAGAAGAGAAAGAGGGAAAAAGAATAGTGACACAGAGGAGAAAGAAGGAAGAAAAAAACAAGATAAAGCAATACGAAAAAAGGAAAAAGAAAGAAAATATGAGGGTATGGAAGAGGGGAAAGGGAGATTGCGAGGGAGATGGGCCAAGGAAGGAGAGAAATGAGGAGGTAGAAAAGGAGCAAGAGGAGAAGCAGAAACAGAGAGAGAGAGAGAGAGAGAGAGAGAGAGAGAGAGAGAGAGAGAGAGAGAGAGAGAGAGAGAGAGAGAGAGAGAGAGGAGGAAAATGAGGAGGAAAGGCAGGACAACGGGCCGGAGTAGGAGGCGGAATACCAAGAGGAAAAAGAGGAGGAGAGTCAAGAAGACGTGAGAGGCGGAGTAATAAGAGAAAGAGCAGGTGGAAAAAGAGGAGGAAGAGGAAGAGGAGGAGGAGGAAACGGAAGTTCAGCAATAAAAGTAGGAAAAGGGGTAGCAATAGTAGTAGAAGGAAGAGGAGAAAGAGAGAAGGGAAAAAAGAGAAAGGAAAGAGGAGGAGTTACGAGAAAAAAGAAGAGTTGGTAAAGAAAGAAAATCTGTGAGAGGAGAAGGGTTAATGAGAGAGAGGTAAGAGCATGCAAAGGAGGAGGAAGTGGAGGAGGAAGAGGAGGAGGACGAGAGCAGGAGTAAGAACATTAGATTAAAACATTCTTGGACACAAACTTGAAATGACAAAGAAACACAGTAAGTCAAACGAGCGGAAAAAGACATAAAGACAGAGGATGAGAGAGAGAGAGAGAGAGAGAGAGAGAGAGAGAGAGAGAGAGAGAGAGAGAGATGGGAGGAAAGGAAGCAGGAGAACAAAGAAAACAGTAATACAGAGAGAGCGAGAGAGAGAGAGAGAGAGAGAGAGAGAGAGAGAGAGAGAGAGAGAGAGAGAGAGAGAGAGAGAGAGAGAGAGAGAGAGAGAGAGAGAGAGAGAGAGAGAGAGAGAGCAAAATCCACCACTCCTTGCTCTTTACACTCCTTCGAAAACACCACCACAACCACCACCACTACCACCACCGCCACCACCTCCACCACCACCACGCAACACGTCTCTCCACGGCGATAGGTTACTTAGCCGCCGCCATGTCCCAGAAAAAACAAATACCCCCCCCCCGCCCCCCCAACACACACACACACACACACACACACACACACGCACACACATTCAACACCACCAACAGCGACCTCCGGCACTCCAATGCAGATAAACAAGCGGACACGCCCACCACCACCACCACAGCCGTCACCAACTCCAGCGTCACCACCATCACTTTTTTTTTTCTTTATTTCATCGTCCGAGGCTGACCAATTGGGGGACTGAATTTGTGTGTGGAGGGGATGGCGGATGCTGTGTGTGTGTGTGTGTGTGTGTGTGTGTGTGTGTGTGTGTGTGTGTGTGTGTGTGTGTGTGTGTGTGTCAGTTGGAGTTCTTAAAGCTGCGTTCCCGCTCCGGGCAGACGTAGTACTAAATGAAGCGCTTCACAAAAATATTAAACCAACATTACACACACACACACACACACACACACACACACACACACACACACACACACACACACACACACACACACACACACACACATTGCTCTTTCACACAAAAATGTAGCTTAAGAAAACAGAAAATTTGGTAAGAAAAAAATATAAAAACTTATACATTTCTGAATTATTAAATAGATTATGTGACAAATGTTTGATTATAGAAAAACAAAACATGACATTGATAAGTAATAATAATAATAATTGTAAAAATAATAGTAATAATACCATCAACAAATGCCAAATATGTGAAAAAAACGCCACCAAAAAGAAAATTCAGGAAAGCATACAAACAAACAAACAAGCAAGCACACACGCAGAAAAAAAATTGCCCCCACACATAACCCAAGGTTTTCTCCATAAAAGCCGCTCTAGAAAAAAAAAATAGTTGACACCCACCCTCCCACCCACATATATAACATTAAGCAGAGGCGATTTATAATTTCCATTAGGGTGTACCCGCGCCTAATGAACTGTCGTGAAAAGCATTACGGGCGCATTAATATCAGAATCACCTGAAGCTGACACTGAATTAATGAATCGGTGACGCATCGGCTCCCCGCGCTGACGTCACGAGCACCTGCTGAAAACAATGTACAGAGAGGAAAAGGTGGATGAATGGTGAGGGTTGTGGTGGTGGTGGTGGTTGTGGTGTTTGGTAGTGAAATGAGTGTCAAAAGTGGTAAGGGTGGAAGTGGTATTAGCATAAGGAATGGTAGTAGTTGTTGTTTTTGTCGTAGTATAAGTGGTATAAGTACTAGCATATTACAGTAGGATTAGTGGTAGCATTGGTGTTTGCAAGTAGGAACATCATTTAAAGATTTTGCTACTAATACTTTATGTGCTGCCTATTGCGATGGTAGGCTCTCTTATGGGGCCTACTACTACTACTACTACTATTACAACCGCTGCTACTACTACTACTACTACTACTACTACTGCTGCTGCTGCTGCTACAAGAAACAATAATAACTAACTATTATTATTATCATTACCACCACAATCATGAATATAGATAAAAGAAACAATATGGTATTTACATGAGGATTATCTGAATATTATTGCAACCATAATTAAATCCTCTGAAAAATATTGGTGATGAGTAGCAATCCCATGATCTTTTTGTTTTGTTTTTTTGGACACACACACACACACACACACACACACACACACACACACACACACACACACACACACACATACACACACACACTTACAAGCTTATATACAAGTAAAAAAAAAAAAATCCGTGCTTATGCTGAATTTCCTTCACATATTTCACGATCAAAATGAGTCATTAGAGAAAACCAACGATTTTAATGGCTGACTGTAGAAACCTGTAATAAGTGCAGCTTACATCACCATGGGAAAAAAGGAAAAAACTACTTTCCTTTTACTGCCCTAACTTCGTGCGGGAATTTGGGCGAGTTTTGACGATAAGAAACTGAGCAAATCGAAGCATAATTGGGGCAAGAGAACCGGGAGGAAGAAGTGAAAAAATGGAAGAAAGAGAGAAAGGAAAGAATAGCGAGATGGATCACGTGGGAATGGAAAAAGGAGGAGGAGGAAGAGGAGGAAGAAGACAAGATGGGAAAAGATGGAAGAGGAAAAGGAAGAGGAGGTGAGTATGGAGGAGGAGGAGGAGGAGGAGGAGGAGGAGGAGGGGGAGAGGGCTATGAAGGAGGAAGATGGAGGAGCAGGAGAAGGATGGAGGAATACATTCGATGAAAAGGTCGAGCAGGACCACCAACAGAAGATGATTGGAGGAGGAGGAGGAAAGCGAAAAGTAGGAGAACGAGGGAAAGGATGGGGAGGAATATTAAAGAAAGTGGGAGGACGAAGGGAGGCGGAGGTGGAGGAGGAGGTAGAGGAGGAGGAGGAGGAGGAAGCATGGAAACATGGAAATGCAGGCAACAGAAAGCCTAATGGCTCATTACGTGGTTACCCGCTTTGGTGATTTAATCTGCTCGAGAGCCACTTGGGGCCTGGGGAGCAGATGAAAGCACCTCGACATTGAGGAGCAGATGAAAAGCACCTCGATATTGAGGAGGAGGAGGAGGAGGAGGAGGAGGACGAGGGGAAGAAACATGAATACATATAATAGTGGGCATCAGAAAACCTGTTGTAGTATAACGAGGCTGTCTTCTTTAATTAATTAATGATTCAATAGACTCGTCAGAGATTTAAACGACCAGCATGATAAACTTAAGCATTTAATGTATGCATATATGGGAACGTTCAAATTTCTTCAGTCGCGTCGAAGTATCGTTCAGTATATTTAAAGGTGGTAATTTTTTTCACATTAACTACTTCAGCAAGGGAGGTTGCTGTAGTGACAAATTACTTTTCGAGAAAAATCTCCTGCCGATGGATGTACTGGGTTGTCTTGCTTCAATCAGTAGACCATTATGCTAAATCAAATCCCTATGTGGTATTCTCTTTCGATCGTATAATTTTCGTGGTGCTTCGTTGTACTGATTTAAGTAATTCGATATTCTATTAATTAGGGTAAGAGACCTGCACTGCGCATTCCAGGTGAGGTCTTACCAAGGAGTTATATCAGGATAATATTAGGCACGGCATCTTCCATTCAAAGCAATAAACCCATAGAGAGCATTAGCTTTTATTTAAAGAAAACCAAGGATGATATTAAGCTTTTATAGGAGGAGGAAAAAGAGGAGGGAGGACAAAGAAGGGAAAGAAGTAATGAAAGAAAGATGACGAGGAGACTTTATGGACATAAAATGGAGACGATGGAGGAGACGTCACAAATATAGAAAATGAGAGGGAAAAAAACTAAAGCAAAGTTATCAAGAATTTAAAGACACAGGCAGGAATGCGTTGTAATCAGGCAGGTAATAGGAATGCGAAAAATGGGAATACAGTGTTTCCTACCTGGGCAACACACACACAAGTTCCCCCGCCTAACTCTACGCCCCCCTGCCACCGGCATTCCACCTCCAAGGATGACACGGCGCCGGCCCGGTCTGCTTGCTCGCCCTCTGCTCCTCGGGGGAAAGAGAATGCGTCTTGACATTCCACACACGTTAACTGCATTGACTCTCTAATCAAGGGTATAGTACGAAGAGGAAGTGGGTTAGTGGTGAAGGTGCAGGTGGGGAATAGGAAAGACAGTACAAGTGCACAGTTGTATGGTGTAGGTTCGTTAGTTGTTCTGGTGTAGTTATTGTTTATCGGGCATCATATTTGTATACCCCCGGCGTGCTGGGGGGGGGGGGGGGTTGAATTCGTTGTGTGTAGAGAGCTAAGCTAAGCTATGGCGTCACTTGTGTGAAGTGATGTGTGGGCGGTTGTTCTCGTAGTGACTTCAAGCTGCGCGGAAACCAGGGACGGACCAAGTTCGTGCTGCCGTCAAGCTCCGTGACGTGGGTGTAGTTCACGTCGTCTTGCTGGTCTAGTTTCTTTCATATCTTTCCGGCGGCCTCCCGTAGCCTTGTGCTGACTAGTTGTACCCCGAGTCTGCGGTGTTGCGCTACTGTGTTTTCCGTGTACGGGTATTTCTGTCCAGTGGCAAATCTCTCTCTCTCTCTCAACCGTATTCAATATGTCCTTGCGACAAGGCTAATGTGACACCGATTTTTAAGAAAGGAGACAAAACAAGTGTTAATAGCACAAAAATTGTGCTAGAACGTCGTCACATGACCCTCCAACACCCCCCCAACAATTTATATTATGCAACTAGGGGTCTAAAATGGAAAATGTTGAAAAGTAAAGATGGCGCCACTAAAAACACTTGCCTGCGCCACAACGGACTGGGGCCGACCATCAGGCCCTATTATGAAGGCATATCGGCGCCACAGGCCAAGACGTAAAAAAAAAAATAATAATAAAAAAATAACGCTGACTTTTCTTTATAATGCAATGTTGTAGGGTTCATCAGGGCTAACAAATGTTATTATAAAATGTCATGTCTACAATAATAATAATAATAATAATAATAATAATAATAATAATAATAAACTTTATTTCCACTAAAAAGTGGTTATTCTAAACATCTAAATAGACATGGTAGATTATACATATACATATACATGGTAGATTATACATCTAAATATACATGATAGAAAATACATAAGGTTAAAGGTGATTAGGTCTTTGATTTTAAGCCATTGTAAATTTTTAAATAATGGAGTGACATGATCGTATTTCCTGGCTTTCCCATCTGCTACTTTTATCGCGAGGTTTTGTAGTTTTTGCACTTTGTTTATTAAAGATGAGTTTGTTGTCCCCCATATTGTGATGCCGTATTTTATGATGCTTAATACCAAAGTCTGTATAACCGTTATGTGTGTTTCTTTATTGAAAAGATCTTTGTGTCTGTTAATGAAATTTAAGGTTCCCATTGTTTTCCTAGTCATTTCATTTATGTGTCTGTCGAAGGTCATGTGTGAATCCAGATGTAAGCCAAAGTTTTTAACATGGAAGAGGGGTTGTATAACGCCATCGGCACATATGATGGTGGTGTTATTAGGTATGTGTGCCAGGAGTTGGCGTGTGCCTAGGAAGATACATTGTGTCTTATTGATGTTTAGCTGAAGGCCGTTCTGTAGAAAATAGGTTCTTATTTGTTTCAAAGTGATCTCAGTTTTATTAATTAATGTATTTATTTCGTTGATATTACCGCTGTGGAGGAACTGTGTGTCGTCGGCGTATTGTACTAGAAGGCAGTTATTGACATAGGTAGATATGTCATTTACATGGATATTGAATAATGTTGGGGCTAGTATTGAACCTTGGGGGACTCCAAAGGATACTGATTTCTTGGATGAGACGATGTCTTTAATGCGGACTGACTGTGACCTGTCATCGAGGTAATTGTCAAACCAGTAGGTGTCAACATTAATCTGTTGAAGTTTTCGGAGTAAGATGGTGTGGCTGACACTGTCGAAGGCTTTAGAGAGGTCGCAGAGTGTTAAAAGTGATATTTGTTTTTTATCTATATTCTCATCAATTTTATTGGTAATGACTTGCAGCGCTGTCTCTGTAGAGAGTTTAGGTCTAAGGCCGTGTTGGGTTGGAGAGAGAAGCTTGTTACGTTCCAGGAATGACATTAATTGATTGGCAACTACCTTTTCTAATATTTTTGAAAAAATTGGAAGTAGAGAGATGGGACGATAATTTCCTATTTCGTCTGGGTTTCCGTTTTTATATAGTGGGCTGACAACAGCGTTTTTCCAGGAGGCAGGAATAATGCATGTGACGATTGAGGTATTTATGATGGTTGAGAGGTAGAAGATGAAAACTATCAGTGAATCTTCGATAAACCTTAGGGAAATGTTATCACAACCAAACGATTTAGTATTTTGAATCTGTTTTACAGTTAAGATGATTGTGTTCTGGTATGCTGGCTGAGGTCTGAAAAGCGCAAGATTGGTGGGGGTAGAGGGCACGACCGGGATGTTAGGAGCTTCGTTAAGGTGATTACGGTTTTCGACTTTTAATGATTTTTGAGTTGATTCGTATGTGGTTTGGCCGACGTTCGCAAAGAAGTTATTAAAATCTTCAGCTTTTTCACTTATGTTCTCAAGGGGCGGGTGGGTCGTGCTCTGTGTTTTACTAGGAATAATAGTTTTTAATGTGTTGCAGCTGTGTTATTTTTGCAGGTGTGTAGTTCTTGATGGTATTAATTTTTCTTTGATGTGGTTATTAGACGTTTGACGTTTTTCTTTATTTCTTTATAGTTTTGCTGTATAATAATGTTATATCTGTGATTTTTTAATATCCTTTTTTAATATCCTTTGAGCTTTCTTGCGTTCTGCTAATGCCTCTTTAATTTCATCATTGATCCAAGGTGCGGGGGGTCGGTGAAGAACGATATTAGATATTGGAGCACTTCTGTCGAGACTGGTAGTAATGACAGATGCTAGTATAGATGCCTGTTTATCGACATCGTCAGTGCGTAATATTTAATTTAGTGTTGAGGTTTCCTCTAGGATATGGGAGCATAGAAGGTCGCTGTTATATTTTCTTAGGTCACGTTTAGTTACGGTGATGAGCTGGGGCTTGGGTTTAAGGATGTTCACAGAGGCGCCTATAAGCTCATGGTCTGCGATCGTGCAAGGGATTACGTAGGATTGAGTGACAAGATCTGGCTTATTAGTGATGATCACATCTAGGAGGGTTGCAGAAGTGGGTGTCACTCGTGTGGGTGTGTTTATAATTTGTGTAAGCTTATTGTTGGCTATTATACGTGATAGTTTACTGTTGGATAGGAGGAGGTTGTCGTTGAGGTCACCTAATAAGAAAAATGTCTTTTTACGCATAATTAATGCCCTCAATGTGTCTTCTATGTGATCAAATGAAGTAGAACAGGCCTTAGGATGTCGGTAGATACTGTTTATAAGGATGGAGGGTAGTTTTCTGCATTGAACTTGGATACAAATTTCATCTACCCCTTCGTGTTTAGGTACGCCTGTGTTTATCAAAGCTGAGTGTAAGTCATTATGAACATATATACATACCCCTCCGCCTTTGCCTCTGTCTTGTCTGTAAAGTTTAAAGTTATGAATGTTCGCGTGTGAGTCTGGGGTGTGTGTGAGTAACCATGATTCACTGATGCATAATATGTCGATTTGCCTTTCGTTGATTAATAGGTTGATTTCATCCAATTTCATCGTATGGGTAAGCCAGGAAAACAACTTGAAGAGAACAACAAGAAGATGGACAATCTGTTGATCGGCGTCTGCGACACCGATAAAAATACCAGGCAATTATAGGCCCATTATTCTAACTTCAGTTGTAGGTAAGCTACTCGAGAACATAATTGGAGACAAAATTGTGAGTTACCTTGAGAGACACTCATTAATTCGGGATTCACAACACGGCTTCCGTAACAAAAGATCATGCCTATCAAACCTATTGACCTTTTATAACGACCTCTTCTCAGTTTATGACATAACCAAATCATTGGACGTATTCTATCTTGATTTCCAGAAAGAGTTTGATAAAGTCCCACATCATAAATTACTTTATAAATTAAAAGCAAATAGGTATTGACGGTCAAGTACACCAATGGATCGCGAAATGGTTGAACAACAGACAACAAAGAGTGGTGATTGACGGATTTAACTCAGAGTGGGGGCCTGTCACTAGTGGCGTCCCTCAGGGCTCGGTTCTTGGCCCAGTGCTCTTCATTATTTACATCAACGATGTGGATGTTGGAATCAATAATCGCATTAGTAAATTTGCAGATGACACAAAGATTGGTAACTCGGTTCTCACTGACGAAGACAGACAAAGCTTCCAAGAGGATTTGCATAAAATTTCAGTTTGGTCTGACAGATGGGAGATGCCCTTTAATGATAGACAAGTGTCAGGTCCTTCAAGTTGGAACAAGAAATAGGAAGTTCGATTATGAAATGCGCGGCGTCAAATTCAAAAGCGTTCAATGCGTCAAGGACCTGGGTGTCAAAATCGCGTCAAACCTCAAATTCTCACAGCAATGCACCGATGCAGCAAATAAAGCGAACAGAATGTTGGGCTTCATTAATTTTTTTTTTTTATTCAAAAATAAAGATGTAATACTTTCGCTCTATAATAGTTTAGTCAGACCCCATTTGGAATATGCAGTACAGTTTTGGTCTCCCCACCATGCAAAGGACATTGCTAAATTAGAAGCCGTTCAACGTCGGACAACAAAAATGATCCCTTCCTTGCGCAACAAACCCTACGAAGAAAGACTTTCCACTCTTAACATGTTCTCTCTTGAGAAACGTCGCCTCCGAGGAAAACTGATCGAATGTTTTAAAATACTTAATGGATTCACGAATGTGGAAAGGTCCAAATTGTTTATGATCGATGACTCTTTGCGAACGAGGAATAATAGCACAAAACTTTAATGTAGGCAAGTAAATTCAGACCGCACCAAATTTTTCTTCACCAACGTTGTAGTGTGATAATGGAATAAGCTCCCACCTTCAGTGGTCCAGTGTAACACGACTGACTCCTTTAAAAACAACCACGCCTTGGACAACGTCGGTTCGAGCCCCCACGCTACCACCTGGGATTTTTCAGCAAACTCCGACTGAAATGGAAAGTTTTGGAGCCATCTGATTAATGTAGAATCACTTTGGTTTAACGACAGACCACCTAGTCTAGACTATGGGGTTTGTGTGGTCTGATTTTCTATATAATCTATGTAAATATATCTCCGTCTCCCTCTCCCTCTCCCTCACTCTCGCTCTCTCACTGTTGTAGTTGGTTGTGGCTTTAATGCAAATTCTGTATGACTGTTTGCCAGTATGTGCGTGCCTCGTTGTTTGATTTGCCTGTCTGTCTGTCTGTCTGTCTGTCTCTCTCTCTCTCTCTCTCTCTCTCTCTCTCTCTCTCTCTCTCTCTCTCTAAATCAATATGTCGCTCACTGCAGTCACCTTGCGAGTATGAAATATTTATAGTAATCATCAGGAAACATATCTTCTCTCTCTTACGGAAACGGGATCAAAAGTGGACGGGAAGAAAGGAGAGATAAAATACAAAAAGGCGAGACTGAAAGAGAAAAAAAAGTGTAAGAGGAGGAAGAGATTTTTGAAATAAAGTCAGTCAAACGCCGGCAGAGGCAAAAGTGGAGGAGGAGGAGGAGGAGGAGGAGGAGGAGGAGGAGGAGGAGGAAGAGGAAAAGGACGATAAAGTCTAATACGAAGTCATTCATACGCAAGAGAAAGCAAAAATGGAGAGAGAAAAAGTGAGAGAGCTCTTAATATAAAGTTCTACGTAAGCTGGAGGTGGAGGAGGAGGAGAAAGGGGAAGGGGGAAGAGAAGGAAGGGGAAGAGGAAGAGGAAGAGGAAGAGGGAGAGGAGGAAAAGGTATTCATTCGCCTCCCGGAGGAGAACTAGGAAGAGAAAGAATGGCGCTCTAAAAATAGTCCTCTGTAGGCTTGAGGAGGAAAACAGGTGAGAAGAAAAACAATGTGAGAGAGAGAGAGAGAGAGAGAGAGAGAGAGAGAGAGAGACTGACTAAAATGGCCATTCATATTCACCAGAAAGGAGAGTTGGAGGAGGAGGAGGAGGAGGAAGAGGAGGAGGAGGAGGAGCAGCGGAAGGAGAACGAAGGACAGGAAGAGGAGGAGGAATGCAAATATATAATTATGTAAGAATGACCGGAAGAAAAGAAAGGAGAAGAGGAGGAAAATTTCGCTTAAAAGAGCATAAAAGTGTTAAAAGAAACATAAAAAGAGAAAAGGAGAGGAAAGAATAACAAAGGAATACATTGACGCGTAAGTATATTTTTCTTCACTATGTCTAAAATGATTATATGGGAGGTAAATTTATAGGAACCGAAAGACAACAGATAAAAAAAGGAGTCGAAGAGAACCAATGCAGTGCAGAAACCGGAATAAAAAAGATAATGACGAATACACTGTAACGGAATGTAAATTACTACGTAGAAGTGAGATTAATACGGAAAAGCTGGAAAAATTAGAAAAGCAACAGTGAATATCAAAAACAATAATAAACTGTCGCTCCCCCAAATAAAAAACAAAACAATGAACAAAAACATGATAAAAACACTAGCACGCTATTAGTAAAGACACCCCCAGCTCTCTCAAAATTAGTAACATGGCAACACAAAGACAAAGGATAATACTATGAAAAAAAGCTCTACCTCTTTAAAGAAAACAAAAAGAATATAACAGAAAAAGAAATAAGAAAAAGCAAGTCTAACATCCTGATAATTAAAATCATTTCAAAAAATACAAATATCCAATTAAACACACAAAAAACAAAGAAAGTGATATTGTAAAACATGCTCTACCCCCCTCCAAGAAAATATCATAAAGCATAATAACAAATATGGAAAACAGACTAAAAACAAACAACAAAACAAAACACAAATCCTATTAGTTAATAAGACCCCCTAAAATAGCAACATCCCATCACAGAGACAAAGGGTGATACGCTAACACACAAACACACATACAGAAACCATAGAACACCTTACAATAAAGCCAAACAACCATATGAGGAAAGGGACGTTGAGGGGAAGGGAGGAGGGAAGGGAGAGAGAGGAAGGAGGGGAGGGAGGGAACAAAAGGGGGCAAGGGGCATCGGTCTGCCATCTACTGCAGGGGTGGGGGGCCGTGGGGGGAAGAGGGAGAGGTAGTGAACTTATCGATTCAATTACTGACGGGAGTAGGAGGAGGAGGAGGAGGAGGAGGAGGGGACAGAAAGCAAGTGTACAGCAAACGGAGCAACAAGAAGATAAGGAAAATGAGGACTTGTATAAGGAGGAGGAGGAGGAGGAGGAGGAGGAGGAGGAGGAGGAGGAGGAGGAAGTCAAGCAAGCGTAAAGCGAAAGGACTCACACGATGATAAGGAGAGTAAGGAGACGGATAAGGAGGAGGAGGAGGAGGAGGAGGAAAAAAGGAAAACAAGAAATGCAAGGAGGACGAAGAGGAGAAGGAGGAGAAGGAGGAAGGGGAGAAAAAGCAGAATAAAGAACAAAGCAAATATGAGATGAACTGTTAAAGAAAAGGAAAACGATAATTAATGGAGAAGGAGTAAGAGGAGGAAAAAGGAGGAAGTAGTAGGAAGAGATAAAGGAAAGAAAAATAGACAAGGGAAAAGTATTTGATGTGAAGGAGAAATACGAGAAAATTAAAAAAGGGGTAAAAAAATGAGGACTTGAGTTCGTTGTGGAGGGTTAGGAAGTAGGAGTGGCCGGGGAGGAAGGTAAACAGAGAAATAGCGTGAGAGAGAGAGAGAGAGAGAGAGAGAGAGAGAGAGAGAGAGAGAGAGAGAGAGAGAGAGAGAGAGAGAGAGAGAGAGAGAGAGAGAGAGAGAGAGAGAGAGAGAGAGAGAGAGAGAGAGAGAGAGAGAGAGAGAGAGAGAGAGAGAGAGAGAGAGAGAGAGAGAGAGAGAGAGAGAGAGAAATATATTTGGACAACTGCTTGACGACGTGGTTTGAATTTTATGTCCTGGCCAGTGGTGAGAGCGAGCTAGCTGGCGGGCAATGTTGTTTTATTTATTTCATTCTTTTGTTTTATTTAAATTTTGTGTTTATTTACTTCCTTTATATTTTCCTGCTTTGATTTTTTTTTGTGTGTGTAGGTGTTTCATTTATTTTCATCTCTTTCTTCATTCAATATCTTCACATTTCCACTTCCATTTGTTTATTTTAACGTCTCTCATGTTTCTTTAATATCTTTTATATATGTTTTAAACTGATTTTTTTTAAAGTCTACCTATCTTTTCGTGTTTTGACCTCGTGTTATCGTGTTTCAAATTTGGTTTTACTTGTCTTAATCTATCTTGCATATGTTTTAATCCTGTCCTAACATTTCCTCAACATAAATTACGTTGTTGCAATCTTATCTATCATAAAGAACGCTGCTATTGACACTGTAAGGGCTGGGAAGGAGTAATACGTTGATCCCAATGGGTCTGCTACCAGGAACACCAACTCTTTTCACCTTCTGAATTATGCAGAATCAAGAAGGTTGAGAATAGCAGGTTTTTAGTATCAGAGACCGGAGCTTCGGGATGGATATGGTGTTGCAGTGCTGGCGGGGTAGCTCACGAGACTGACCACTCTGTTATTAATACTCGATGGTGATCCTTCAGAATGGCATTTATTTTTCAGGAGTGCATTGTTTTTTTCAGTCAATCATTGACTAAAATTTGCTACACTCAAGCTTCATGTCTAGTCAAAAAGAATCTCAAAATGTAGCCATGCTGTGTTTCATATCGAGAAATTCTGAGACTTGTGTGTTCATAGGTATACAATGACAGTCTCTAATTAGAAATATACTTGGAAATCTTAGAGACTCCGAAGAATTGTGAGGTACCTTCAAACATGAAACTCTCCAAGCTACAGAGAGTGCAGTAGAGAGCACGAGAGGTCAAATAGTAGTTTTGTCTGTCTAAACGTTAGCATTATGGATTCTGCATCATCTGTGCCATTTATAATATTTTATTCGTGCATGATCATTAACATTACTGTAGAAAACATGACAAATTTCAACTTTTTTTTCGTAAAATGATTTTTCGTGAATTTTTTAGCATCACTTTAAGCTCTAAAGATAAAAAATGCATTACTTCGAATTCATTCCAACGAATCGTAACATTAGATTATATAGTAGACTTAAAAAACCTACCGCGATAAATCACATTATATTCACAAAAATATTGCCTCACATTTTGCATCAATTATACAAATATCAACGTTGCATTTTCACAATCTAGGAAATCTAATGTGATATTTTCAACCATCCTCACCTATGATGATTTTCGTTCCCGCGTCACACGCTGCTCTATCCTCACTTGATAGGCGAAGTTTTGAGCCATCGGTCACAGGCAAGATAATTTATAAAATTTTAAATGGAATCGAGTGATAAAATAACTATTTTATACACATATTCCAAGAAATTTATATAGTGCAAAAACGTCTGAGCTTTGTTTTCCTATCATTAATATTCACATTTTTTTTTCTATCTCAGTTCTGCAATATTAACAGAATCAAACAGTAAAAAAAAAATTAAAAAATCCGCTGCAGCTGAAAAAGCGAACATGAAGGCTCCCCCCCCTCCGAAAAAAAAGGGGGGGGGGGTTGCACAACATCCCCATCAGTCTTCCTTAATGCAAGATCGAGCCACTATTAAAGCGAGAGAGAGAGAGAGAGAGAGAGAGAGAGAGAGAGAGAGAGAGAGAGAGAGAGAGAGAGAGAGAGAGAGAGAGAGAGAGAGAGAGAGAGAGAGAGAGAGAGAGAGAGAGAGAGAGAGAGAGAATAGATAGATACACAGACAGGCAAACAGACAGACAGACAGATAGGCAGGCACAGACAAACAGACAAAAGCAAAGAATGAAAAAAAGAAGAAAAAAAACACGAGGGAGGAAAATGGCGAGAAAACACTGCAGTCCCATTTGCAAGGATAATGAAAGGAAGGAAAAAGAATAGGTGTCATTTTTAAAGAATTGAGCCGCTTAATGAGACGAGTTAAAATCTTAATCTTCTTCGCATCAAGTCCCGAGAAGAAGAAAATGAAGAAAAATATAAAAGGTGGAGAGGAAGAGAATAAAGACTGCGAGAACATCGCAAAGTTTGGAAATAAAAGGACGTTTGTTAATAAGTTGGAGGAGAAGGAGAGGGCGATGAAGTGGAGGAGAAGGAGGAGGAGGAGGAGAAAACAGGAGAAGAAGGCGGGAGTGAGGAAAAGGAGGAGGAGGAAGGCGTTAAAGTGGAGGATGAAGAGAAAACGAAGGAACAAGCTGAGTAGAAAAGAAATGGATGAGGAGGACGTGCCTGATAAAATGAAGGAGGATAAAGAGGAAACGAGGGAAAAAGAGGAGGAGGGAGATAAATAAGAGGAAGAGGAGGAGGAGACGGACATGGAGAAGGAAAAGGACGAGAGGGACGAGGAAGAAGAGAAAGGGGAAGACAATGATAACGACAGCAAGGAAAAGAAAGAAGAGGGGAAAACGAAGACAGGAAGAATGAAGAAGAGGAAGAGGAACAGTGAGGCAATGCATAAAGAAAAGCCAATACGAGCCAGGAAAAAAGAGTAGAGGATTAAATAAACAAAACAAAGGAGAAAAAAAAAGATAATAGCAGACAGAAGTGAAGGTTTAAGAGGATTTAGCATGATGAAAATAACACAAAAAAGAGAATAAATGACAAAGCTGCCACAAGGGGAGGAAAAGTATGGTGTGTGTGTGTGTGTGTGTGTGTGTGAGAGAGAGAGAGAGAGAGAGAGAGAGAGAGAGAGAGAGAACTTCCTCGTGACATGATATCAAAGAAACACACACAAAAAACAAACACGCAAGACAACCGTGAATTTTACACCATCCAAAGAAAAACAAAACGAAGAAAAAACAAAACAAGGAAGAGCATGAAAAGTACAACCAAATAGGCAAGAAAGAAAACGGAGAAACAAAAGAAGGAAAACAGGAAGCGAAAAAATGGTAACGGAGCAGAAACGCAAGCAGGCAAATTTTGGAGGGGGACTGCGAAGAGAGAGAGAGAGAGAGAGAGAGAGAGAGAGAGAGAGAGAGAGAGAGAGAGAGAGAGAGAGAGAGAGAGAGAAGGGGGGAGGGAGGGAGAGTAGGTCACGCGCCGCTAACACAGACTTATATTATCCTGGGAGACTTGCACCGGTGGCCTTGAAGAAGAAGAGGAAGAAGAAGAAGAAGAAGAAGAAAAAGAAGAAAAAAAAGAAAAAGAAGAAGTGGAAGAAGAAGAAGAAGAAAAAGAAGACGTTGAAGAAGAAGAAAAAGAAGAAGTGGAAGAAGAGAGAAAAAAAAAGGTGATGATTAAGAAAAAGGAGCATGTACCAATACTATTTATCTGGAGAAAAGTAAACGGGAGAAAGAAAAATGAACATACAAATAGATGGAGAGACAGAGAAAAACGTTAGAAAAAAAGAAGAGAAGGAAAAAAATAATTGTAAAAGAACAAATAGATGAAGCAGTTAGGAAAAAAAAAGGAAATATAAGAAATGTAGAAGCGAGAAAATCTTGAGCGAATAAAATAGAAAATCAAATATTACTGATGAAGTGTGAAGGAAAGAGAAAAACGAGGCGTAATAGAATCTGTCCATTTCGTAAAAGAGCTCAACCATCAAACAGAGTCACTACCTGCTTATCATTCTCTCTCTCTCTCTCTCTCTCTCTGTGCATGTCGATCAGTCTATTTTTCCCTTCCTCTATACATCTGGCTTTGTGTGTGTGTGTGTGTGTGTGTGTGTTTGCTGATGGTATGTAGGTACTGTTGCTAGTTGTCCTCCTTCCCTTTACCTTTCCTCCAGTCTCTTTCCCTTCCTCCTCCTCCTCCTCCTCCTCCTCCTCCTCCTCCTCCTCCTCCTCCTCCTCCTCCTCCTCCTCCTCCTCCTCCTCCTCCACTTCCTCCTTCTCCTCTGCCTAACCCTTGTGCGAGGAATTTCCGATAATTGTTTGGATAGCGTACGAGAAGACAACGAGAGAGAGAGAGAGAGAGAGAGAGAGAGAGAGAGAGAGAGAGAGAGAGAGAGAGAGAGAGAGAGAGAGAGAGAGAGAGAGAGAGAGAGAGAGAGAGAGAGAGAGAGAGAGAGAGAGAGAGAGAGAGAGAGAGAGAGAGAGAGAGAAAACTTTAATACTTCTTGATTGTGAAAAAGTAGACATATAGGAAAATTATATGCAAACTAATAAAACTTTTATAAGGCAAAAAACAACTAAAGCATAAAAAAAGGAAAAAAGATAAACTTTAATTGGCAGCAGAAGATATTGGGAAGGAGGGAGGAGGCTTTATCAGCAACGTTTCCTGCATCCAATGATAACTCTAACCTGTTCATATTATATTTCCTTCGATATAAGGTTGTTTTCATCGTTCTTATTTATATGTTTTACTATTATTAAAACGACATCAATAACATCTACTACGAGTACTACTACTACTACTACTACTACTATTACTACTGCTGCTGCTGCTGTTGCTGTTGCTGTTGCTGCTGGTAGCACTACCAACACCATCACTATTGCTATTAGTACCACAAGTAATAATAATAATAATAATAATAATAATAATAATAATAATAATAATAATAATAATAATAATAATAATAATAATAATAATAATAATAATAATAATATGAAGAAAGACGAAATTTTATGTTTCAATAGATTTACAACGGTGATATAAAAAAATAGTACCACATATATGATAAAACACGAAAGAAGAAGAAGAAGAAGAATGAAAACGGGAAGAAAATTGTAAGGAGGAATTTAAAAGAAACTAGAAAAATTAGAGAAAAATGAGCGAGCTCAGACAACATAGCAACAGGAGAATAAAAAAGGGAAGAAATAAGTAAAGCAGAAAATGAGAAATACCACCCGCGCCATTTTTTACGGGAGAGAAAAAAATAAAAATAAAAGGACGACAAAAAGTTACGGGCAATCCTTTGGCGTCCCTCCCTATCTGTTTTTTTTTTCTCTCTTTTTTTCTTCTCGATTGTTTGGGATGCTGTTTTTCTGTCTGTCTGTGTCTCTCTCTCTCTCTCTCTCTCTCTCTCTCTCTCTCTCTCTCTCTCTCTCTCTCTCTCTCTTCCTCGGTGTTTAATACTAACAGTCTTCCTCCCGCTACCATCAACACCAGTGCTAATGTAAATCTCGAGGATGCATTGCCTAATTTTGAAATAACAACCGATGAAGTCCTTCAAGCTCTCCATTCACTTAAAACAAATAAAAGTCCCGGACCCGATAGAGTATATCCTATGCTGCTTAAAGAAGCAAAGAGCGAAATACTCTCCTCCCTCACAATCGTATTCAATATGTCCTTGCGGCAAGGCATCTTCCCTTCGGATTGGAAAAAGGCTAACGTGACACCGATTTTTAAGGAGACAAAAAAATACCAGGTAACTACCGACCCATTAGTCTAACTTCAATTGTAGGTAAGCTACTTGAGAGCATAATTAGAGACAAAATTGTGAGTTACCTCGAAAGCCACTCATTAATTGGGGATTCACAACTTGGCTTCCGTAACAAAAGATCCTGCCTATCAAACCTATTGACCTTTTATAACGACCTCTTCTCAGTTTATGACGTAACCAAATCATTGGACGTAGTCTATCTTGATTTCCAGAAAGCGTTTGATAAAGTCCCACATCATAAATTACTTTATAAATTAAAGCAAATAGGTATTGACGGTCAAGTAAACCAATGGACCGCGAATTGGTTGAGCATCAGACAACAAACAGTGGTGATTGACGGATTTAACTCAGAGTGGGCGCCGGTCACTAGTGGCGTCCCTCAGGACTCGGTTCTTGGCCCAGTGCTCTTCATTATTTACATCAACGACGTGGATGTTGGACTCAATAATCGCATTAGTAAATTTGCAGACGACACAAAGATTGGTAACTCGATTCTCACTGACGAAAACAGGCAAAGCCTGCAAGAGGATTTGCACATAAGTTCAGCTTGGTCGGATAGATGGGAGATATCCTTTAACGTAGACAAGTGCCAGGTCCTTCAAGTTGGAACAAGAAATAAGAAGTTCGAATACGAAATGCGCGGCGTTAAACTCACAAGCGTTCAATGCGTTAAGGACCTGGGGGTCAAAATCGCGTCAAACCTCAAATTCTCACAGCAATGCATCGATGCAGCAAATAAAGCGAACAGAATGTTGGGCTTCATTAAAAGAAACTTTTTATTCAAGAATAAAGATGTAATACTTCCGCTCTACAATAGTTTAGTCAGACCCCACTTGGAATATGCGGTACAGTTTTGGTCTCCTCACCATGCAAAGGACATTGCTAAATTAGAAGATGTTCAGCGTCGGGCAACAAAAATGATCCCTTCCTTGCGCAACATATCCTACGAAGAAAGGCTTTCCACCCTTAACATGTTCTCTCTTAAGAAACGTCGCCTCCGAGGAAAACTGATCGAATGTTTTAAAATACTTAATGGTTTCACGAATGTAGACAGAACAAAATTGTTTATGATCGATGACACTTTGCGAACGAGGAACAATGGCTTAAAACTCAAATGTAGACAAGTAAATTCAGACTGCACCAAATTTTTCTTCACCAACGTTGTAGTGCGAGAATGGAATAAGCTCCCACCATCAGTGGTCCAGTGTAACACGATTGACTCCTTTAAAAACAAGCTCGACCGTCACTTCCTTGAACTTAATATTAACTAGAGTAGAAAAGCAACGTTTTGGAGCCATCTGATTAGTGTAGATTCACTTAGGTTTAAGGACAGACCACCTGGTCTGGACCATGGGGTCTGTGTGGTCTGATTTTCTATGTAATTCTATGTAGTTCTCTCTCTCTCTCTCTCTCTCTCTCTCTCTCTCTCTCTCTCTCTCTCTCTCTCAAGCCGCTAACGAGGATCTCCCGTACGTCACGTGACTTTCAATTACGAGGAGGAGGAGGGGAGGAGGAGGAGGAGGAGGAGGAGGAGGAGGAAGGCAGAGAAGGGTCATCAGGCTACACATTCCCTCCACAGCCTTTCTCTTCTCTTCTCTCCTTTCCTTTCCTCTTCTCTCCTCTTCTCTCCTTCCCTCCGAGCCTGGAGATCTTTACGTCCAATATGCAAGAGTTAGTGTCTCAACCTTCTCCGCCACCTTCCTCTCTTCCTCTTCCTCCTCCTCCTCTTTCCCCTCTCGTTTCCATTTTCTACAGTTTCCTTTTTTCTTCTGTCCTTCTTTGTGCAACTCCTGCCTTTCTTCGTTATGTGTCTTCCTCTTCCCTTTTTCTTTCCTTTCTTCTTTCTACTTTTCCATTTTCAACAGTTTTTCTTTTTTTTCTGTACTTCTTTGTGTAACTTCTGCTTTTCTTCGTTCCGTTTCTTCCTCCTTCTCAATCTCCCTTATTCTTTCCTTTCTTCTTTCTACTTTTCCATTTTCTACAGTTTCTCATTTTTCTTCTGTCCTTCCTGGTGTAACTTCTGCTTTTCCTCTTTGCTTCTTTCTCCTTATATATCTCCCTTTTTCTTTCCTTTCCTTTTTTCTCCTTTCTTTTCCATTTTCTATGGTTTCCTTTTTTTCTATCTTCTTTGTAACTCCCGCTTTTCTTCTTCTTTGGTCTCCTCATTCTCCGTTTTTCTTTCCTTTTTCTCTCATCTTCCTTTTTTTCTTCTTTTTTACGAATTCTTATTAACCGAACTTCTGCTACATCTGGTAAGTCTTCTGCTCTTCTCCTGCTCCCCTCCACCATGTATTTCCTCAATGTTTTACTTTTCTTGCTCTTCATCCTTTTCTTCATCATCTTTATCATCGCCATTATTATTTTCCTTTTGTTTGTTTTCTACCTCTCCTCCTCCTCCTACTTCTCTATTATCTAGGACCCATTACTGTTTTGACTACTTTGCGAAAAAAAAACAATAAAACAAACAAATAACCCACGCACATATATTTTCTTTATTGGGGCAGTGATTAGCGAGCTTCTTTTTCTCTCAATTATTTTTTTGCCCTTGAACTACTTCCTTTACTGAAAAAAAAACCTCATATGCAAACGAACAAACAAAACAAGTAACTTCCACACAAACACACATACATGCACACACATACATACACAAACAAACACTCACATATACACGCACTCACGCACACAGTCGGTAAGTTCACTCTCCTATTGAAACGTTTATGATCTTTAATGAAGAGTTATTAGAGGCAATGTGGGGAACAGAAATATTAGATTAGATTATATTAGGTGCAGAATATTAGATGAATGTAGAGCAAGTCAGAAAAAAAAATACACGCACTAATTAGCTATGGTGATGGAAGTATCGAAGAAGTGACGCAGGTGAATGGATCAAGGCGAACGTTAATAAATTTTTGTAATGATTAAACCTTAGACATAAAAATAAATATATAATCCCTAACCGAATAATCTATGCATATCAAACTCATCAAAAACTCTACGCACCCTTTATTTCGCCGTCAAATATCATTACTTTCACTTCCATTTTCCTAACGTTGATCTTTCTACGTGTAATTTCCTCCGTATTATATTTTTCTAATCCCTATTTTCCTACGTAATATTTTTCACACCTAGAGCAGTCACTACACTCATAATGCAGCAGAGAGGATAGATTTCACGTTGAGATAGATACAGATAGATAAATAGGTAGATAGAGATCGAGAGATAGATAGATAGACAAACAGAGATAGATAGATTAAGACAGACAGAGGACAGATATTTAAAGTGATAGATAGAAAGATAGATGGAGAGAAAAAGAGATACTAGCGAAGAAAGCAGGTGACAAGGTAGAGCAGATAATGAGTGAGGGAAGGAAAGAGATACGGAAAGATTGCGCGAAGGAGAATGAGAGATAAGAAGATAATTGGAGGAGCAAGGGTGAGAATAAAGGATTATGGGGAAAGGTAAACAGACATAAGGAAGGAGAGAATGAGAGAAGCGTTGAGTTATCGTGACCTGACGGAGGGGAGAGAAAATGTGTCACGCAGATAAAGAGACAAGAAAGGAATTAAAGACTCAATAACGAATGGAAGGTGAGGAAACAAAAGAAAAATTAATAACGCTGAATAATAATCTGCGAGCGTAATGAAATATTGAAGATGGTTAGTGTCTTTCCCTCGCGGATTTGTGGTTGTGCTTGATCTTCCTGTTGTTGCTGTTGCTTTTATTTTTGTTGCTCCTGTTTCCGTTATTACTTATTCTTATGACTGTAGAGGACGACCAAGGGAGAAGGGAACCTGTAACTCGATGGTCCCGCTAAAATGGGTACAGAAAAAGACATCCAAAAAAGTATCAGTAATAGATAGAGAGACGTCCCGATAATCCCCTTCACGAGAGAGTAATTTCCTCAGTATTATATTTTTCTATTCCCTATTTTCCTACGTAATATTTTTCACACCTAAAGCAGTCACTACACTCATAATGCTTCATAGGAAGGTGAAAAAAAGATAGGAAGAAATAAGACTGCACTTGAGTTTATCGGTCTCAGGGATGAATGAATGAAAACACTGGTTACCTCTTGCATTAGTATTTTTTTAGCTTTTTTTTCTTTTTTTTCAAATGTTATCATTATTATTATCATTATTACCGTTATTCTGCCTACGAAAGTTTTGCCATCAGCTCACCTGCGTTATCTACTTCCAGTTCATGTTTGCCCACACACACACACACGCACACACGTACACACACGCACACACACGCAAACTTCGCCACGGCTAGCCATGAAGAAAATGATAAAATATGGCTTGAGTCCGTCCCGGGAAACTTGGAATGAAATGGAAGGTACGCACGATAGATAGATAGATAGATAGATAGATAGATAGATAGAGAGAGAGAGAGAGAGAGAGAGAGAGAGAGAGAGAGAGAGAGAGAGAGAGAGAGAGAGAGAGAGAGAGATAACGACGGATATGTTAAAGTGAAAAATTACCTCATAACCGACTAAGTGATCAAGTCGGGGTTGCATACATTTTTGAGTCCAAGGTTGGTATTAGATGCTGCTTGTGGTGTAGATGGAGTTGCTCGTGCTGTTGTTCAGGGTTAATCAACGCGAGTGAACTTAGCGAAGGTGTGATTGAATATGTGGAGTGACAAATTTACCTGAGCAATCTTCGTAATTAGTCTTGAGCGTCCATTACATCCCTCCCCTGATCTTTATTCTCTTTTTGTAATGTAATGTCTTTGTATTATTTTTCAACTCTGTATGCTAGTATCCTGATGAAGGCAATACTGAATATGACGAATTTTAACTATAATCTATAAAGTGCGGAGGAAAACACAATTACTTCTCATGTATTTCCTCCAATAGCACTTGTTCTCTTCTTGTGTTCATAAAAAAAAAATTTTTTCTGCTAGTACAGTCCGTAAAATATTTGTGATTATGATTTTCACGTGAATTTTATGTAAACGATAAGGAAGACAACATAAGCAGACAAACACTCTCTCTCTCTCTCTCTCTCTCTCTCTCTCTCTCTCTCTCTCTCTTGCACCAATACATCATTCATATGCCAAGGTGTACCTCCACCAGGTGTGTATATTACCTACCCGGCGCCTCCACGCATCCATCCATTCTGCACGACACACACACACACACACACACACACACACACACACACACACACATATGTCAAGGAATATGCATGTGTTCCTTGCTTGATAGTGTTGGACTGTCCCATGCGTGGAGCTTATGTTTTTTTTCTTAGTTTGTGTGTGTGTGTGTGTGTGTGTTTGTGTGTGTGTGTGTGTTTCCTCTTAAGCTTCAGGTGGTGAGTTGTTTTTATGGTTGTGTGTTTTGAGTGTGCGTGTGTGCGTGTGTCTTTTTTTGTGTGTTTAGTATTGAGCTGTGTGTTGCGGAGGGTTGTGTCTTGTTTGTGTTGCGTTATCAGGAGAACTTGCTTTTTTTTTTTTTCTTCTTGTTCCGTCGACATAACTGCCTTCACGCCGTATGTTTTATTTGGTGTTGGGGGTCATGTTTTAGCTCTTGTCTGTTTTTTTTTCTTCTTCTATCTGGGTTTTTTTGTCGTTGCAGTGATATACAGGGCATGTGTGTGTGTGTGTGTGTGTAATTCACCTCTTGGTCTGCTGCGGGTCTCTCTCGAGACAGCCAGCCGTTCCCCTACGGAAGAGCACAGAGCTCGTAGTACCGTTCTTTGGGTAGGACTGAGACCAGTCACACACAACACACCGCGACAACGAGGTCACGATTCCTTGCCTGACGTCGCGTACCTACTCACTGATACGTGAACAGGGGCTACACGTGAAAGAAGATGAACCCAACTTAACTTCACCCGGCCGGGGAATTGAACCCCAGTTCTTCTGGTTGTGAGCCAGACGTTCTACCCTTGAGCTACCGGGCCGTGTGTGTGTGTGTGTTTCGTGTTACTGGTAATGTAATTTTTTTTTTTAATCTATATCTGTTCGTTTCTTTCTAATCTTACTTTCATCCCTTTTTTTTCGGTACTACAACCTGTACTTTTATTTACAGTAAGAAAAAAATAACCACATACACAGAGAAAAAAAAAACGCACGAAAAATTACACCATTCACTTTGGCAAACCTAATTAACTTTTTTGTTCTTTACGGTCTCAGTCTGATTAATCCACAAAATCCCGAAATTACCCTTTTTTGGGGGGGTTATTTACGTCCTTGTGTATACAGTTTCAATCTATATATTTTTTTTTCCTAAGCAACGACGAAAAGCCCCGAATTAGTTTGGACCAGTTTGTGTACTTGGGCTGCAGGCGAAAAAAAATGAAAACAAAAACAATACTTCTTACCCAACCCTGTGGACTCTCCCTTCAAAGACCGTAACTTCAGAACAATCGCAACTTCAAAACAACTCAACTTCGTCCCGTTCAATGAGGCTTAATGGCAGAATGAGGGATGGGGGGACGAGGGGGGGAGGTTGAGTGTAGAGGGAAGGGATCGGAAAGGGAGGAGATGCCGGAGGGTAACGGAAGAGAAGCTGGAGGAGTAAGGGAAACAGGAAGAGATGGTAAAGGATGATGAATAAGAGGGGATAGAATAAGACGATGGCTGTAGGGACGCAGGCACGGAAGAGGAAAGAGATGCCGAAGGGTAGAGAGAGAGGAAGAAAAGGAGAAGGGGAAACAGGAAGGGATGGTAAAGGAGGATGAGTAAGAAGGGAGAGAATTGGACGGATTAGTGATTGAAAGGATAAAAAAGAAAGTAAGGGATTGATGTGAGAGGGAAAATGGGAGAGAAAGAGGAATGGAGGACGATCGTTTCGAGGAATGGGGAGAACATAATAAGGAAGAAAAATGAGAGAAAGGATAGTAATTTAGGTGAGACATAAAAACAACAACTGGTGAATGAGTAAAAAAATAAGTCTAATCTCGGAAAACAATAGAAATCACATGTACTGACGAGAGAGAAAAGAAAGTAAAGCAAATACGTTAAAAATATGGAAAACATCTGCCGTTGCAATGACAAAATATGAAAATCAGCAGACACAAAGCAGAAGAAAGAAATACACGTGAAGAAGGTGATGAGAGAAAAGAAGTGATGAAGGGACAGGAGGAAGGAGAGGGTTAGTGGTGGTGGTGGTGGTGCCCTATGCCTCAATGAAGAAGTGGAAGAGAAGAAATGAGGGAATAAGGGGAGGGATATAAAGAGACGGAGGAATAGGAGGTGGAGAGGAATGCTGGGAAAAGAGAAAGCAAATGGAATTGACCGGGGGAAATGGAAAGGGAAGCGAAGGAAACAGGAGAAAACAGAGTAAAGAAAGAAGGGAGGAATGGGAATCAGGGAAAGGAAAGAAAGATTTGGGGGAGGGAGGCAAGGAAAGGGAGGCAGGGAGGGAGGGAGGGAGGGGGCGAAGAAAGAGCTTCCCTCCCAAGCAATCATAGGAGACAAGAGACTCGTATTTACTTGGCTGCCTCGCAATGGACGCGGCGCGGCGACGGTCCTGCCGCCGCCTGCTGACAATGATGACGATGATGATGGTAATAATAATGATGATGATAATAATAATAATAATAATAATAATAATAATAATAATAATAATAATAATAATAATAATAATAATAATAATAATAATAATAATAATAATAATGATGATGATGATGATGATGATGATGATGATGATGATGATGATGATGATGATGATGATGATGAAGAAGAAGAAGAAGAAGAAGAAGAAGAAGAAGAAGAAGAACATACGCTAAAGAATAAAAGAAGGAAGATAAGAAAGAAGAAAAGCAAGAAGAAAAAGTAGAAGATGAAGAAGATAAAGCAAAAGAAAATAAGAAGAAGAAGATTAAAAAGAGAAAAAAAGAAGAAGAAGCAGAGGAAGCATATTTTTTTTAATAACGGAGATCATCAAAATAAAAAAATAAAGAATAGCTGAAAATGACAGACTGATGAATATCCGAGAAAATTAATTTCACTTGAGAAAGACAAAAAGAAAAATATGGAAAGTACGAAGGAGATAAAAAAGGACATTAATTACCTCTTCTGAGAGAGAGAGAGAGAGAGAGAGAGAGAGAGAGAGAGAGAGAGAGAGAGAGAGAGAGAGAGAGAGAGAGAGAGAGAGAGAGAGAGAGAGAGAGAGAGAGAGAGAGAGAGAGAGAGAGAGAGAGAGAGAGAGAGAGATTGCAAAAAAAGTAAAGGACAATGAAAGGGAAGAAATATATTTGAGAAAAGAAAGAAGTGGAAGGAAAGGCAAGACGTAATAGGATTGATAGAAAAAAAAGAGAAAGCGAAAAAGGATGAAGAAAGGATAAGAAGAATGGAGGACGGAGAAGAAGAAAATGAAAGAGGCTGCAAAGAGTGGAAGACGAAATGAAGGGATGGAAGATAAAGAAAAGAAAAAAAGGAATAAGGGAGAAAAAGGGAGGAAGATGAAATAGTAAGAAAGGAATGGCTTTGGACGAATAAAAAAAAAAGTGAAGGAAGGAATAAAGAATAAAGGAAGAAGAAGATGAAGGGAATAGTATAATAAGAATGAAATGAAGAAGATTGAAAGGAAGAAATAAAGAATAAGGAAGAAACGGTAAAAAAGGAATTAAGAAGAAATAAAAAATAATAAAGAATTAAAGGGAAAGAAGGTAATACAAAAAAAAGGAAAGACGGAATAAAGAAAAAAACATGGGGAAGGACGATATAAAGAAAGAGAATATCGGAAGAAAGGATTAAAGAAAACGAAAAAAATGTGATGGAAAAAATAAAAGAAATAATTGTAAAGAAATTAAGGAAATGAAAGAGAGGGAATAAGAGAAGAAGAAAAAATGACAGCAAATGAATAAAGAATAATGAAAAAAAATCGAAAGTAAAGAAATAAATAGAGAACTTGAGAATATGTAATAAAGCATAAAGAATAAATTACATTGAAGTTATAGAATAAATAAAATAATCGGAAGAAATTAGCAAAGCAGAGAGCAATGGGCAAGAAGCAATAGCGAAGAAAGAAAACGGAGGAATTAATAAAGAAGAAAAAAAATGGTAAGAAATGAAAGATAAATGGGAAACTAAAATAAAGGAATATAGAAAAAAGAAAAACTATGGAAGAAAGGAAAAATAGAAAATAAAAAAAAGAATGAGCAAAGAATGAAGAAATATGGCAATGAAGAAATACAGAATTAAAAAAAGAAATTGAAAGGACAAAACAAAAAAAATAAAATTGAGAAGGAATCAGGGAAAAAAAAAGAAGAAAGAAAGAGAAGAAAAGACCCCAAAAGAAGGCGAAGAAAGGAAAGGAGAGTCAAGAAACAAGGAAACACAATCAATCACACTTTCACTTTTGTCAACAGGAGCAAGGAAGGTAAGACGAGAGGAGGCAGGCGTGAAGGTGCTTGATTTTATTAGTCCTCCAAACGCGGCGTCATGTTAAAGCTGTGTGTGTGTGTGTGTGTGTGTGTGTGTGTGTGTGTGTGTGTGTGTGTGTGTGTGTGTTTGCGTGATCACTGTCGTACACACTCAAATCGCGTCTCGTTCCTGCTCCAAAAATTCACTTGATTGGTCTTCGTTCACCTTATTTTTCCTCTCGTCTTTCCGTTTTCATTCTCTCTCTCTCTCTCTCTCTCTCTCTCTCTCTCTCTCTCTCTCTCTCTTTTTTTTACTTCTTTCCTTAGTTTCCATTGTCCTGATTCTTTCTCTGTCTTTCTCTTGATCTTTCTCTTTGTTGTTTTATCCCTTTCCTCTTGTTACACTTCAAGCATTCCTCTTTTTATTTCCTTTACTTTTCATTACACTTCTCTTTTTCCACAATTCATTCGTGCTCTTTTTTTCTTTCGTTTTACTTTTCCTGCAGTCTCTTTTCATTCGCGCAACTTCGTTTTCTTCTTCTTTTTCACGTTTCTTGGATTTCCGGTTCTCCCATTCTCCCTTCGTTCCATTGGCATTTCCTTCTTTTTTTTTTCCTTCATTCATTCCCCCACTCCCTCCATCTCCACCACTCTCTCTCTGCTGCCGCCTCCCCTCCACTACCTAACCCTTCCTCGCTGCCTCGTCTTTCCCTGCCAACCAACGTGCCTGCTTCAACTCACGCCCAAACACCCTCCTTTCTTCCCTCCCTCCCCCCCTTCCTGCGTTCCCTTCCACCCAGGTCTCGGGAAAGAAGTAAATTCCAGCCCCACAAACACACACATAACCAGGGCAGAGGCGGTGGTCGTGAGGGGACTGGCTAGCTCAGAGGGGCCAGTTTAGTCCCTGGAGAAAAAAACTGTGCAGGCAATTTTTCGAGACCGAGAGGGAAAACGCCTGATAGAAGTTGGATATCATGGTCGTAAAAATATGGTGGCACTGGCATTGATACGAAGGGGTGAGAGAGGAGAGGAAGAGGGAGGCGAGGAAAAAGATGAAAAAAAAGTAGCACTGCGGTTTTGGTCAGAAAGTAGGATGCGAAAGGCGGAAGGAAACTAGCACGAGGGAAATATATAAGTGAGAAAAACCGTGAATGGAAAGCAAGGGAAGGAAAATGAATATAGACATTAGCAGTAACACGAATCGGTGAGGGGAAGGAAGAAAAGAAAGAAAACGGGGCATAAAATGAGTAGCTATGTGTAATGAGCTAAAGAAAAAAAAATCATGGGAAAAAGAAAACTAATTCGAGAGAAATACAAGTTGCAATACCAAGCGGAAAGGGTGAGGAGGAAGCAGCAGACAGAGAGGAAAAAAACACACAAAATAACAGAAACACAACGTAGCATCGCAATGTTCGAAAGGAAAATATGAGCAGGGCGGGAAGGGAAACTAATACGAGTCAAATATCAGAGGCAATAGCAGGGATGGGAAAGGGAGGAGAGAGGGAGAGAGAGGCACACAGAGAAACAGAGAGAATGAAGGCAAAAAACGGGCAAATATAGGTGGCGTGCGGTGCGGTATGGGAAGAGGAGAGGGAGAGACGGGAAGAAATGGCAGGAGAAACCGGAGGGCGGGACGGGGAATGCAAAGTAGATAGTCTCCTAGTGTTTTGGGCAGCTCATAAAAGGCAAGGGTTACTGTTATTCTCGTCGTTGCCGCGGGGAAAGGGAAGGAAAACGGGTAGAAAAGGGATGGAAAAGGCGAGGAAAAGGCACAGAGAGAGAGAGAGGCAAAGCGACTAGGTATAAAAGAGAATAGGGAGACTCACGGAAGGAAGGTAGGTAGAGAAGGGAGAGCGTGAGGGAGAGAAAAACATGAGAGAGAAGCGGGAGAGCAAAATGAGTACATGGAAGGTGAAAATGGGAAGACGGGGAGGAAAGTGAACAATTCTGGACGATAATGGAGAAAAAATAGGTGTTTAAATACCTACTGAGAAAAGATAAAAAAAGTCCATAAATGAGGAAACATGGAAATGAAAGAATAACAACTTGTGAAACAGGAAAACAAAATGAGAAAAGAAATGCTATAATGGAGTAGATATTTGTTAACCCAGAAATATAGAAAATCATATACAACTTTTTTTAACCCCTATAAATAAGGTAGACAATTTATTCATGATTAACGAAAAAAAATTAGTAATGAGAAGGCTGTCCAGTACTTCATGGTGTCACGATAAAGAGGTAAAGGAACAAAATGCTGCCAAGGGGTGATCTATGTTATTTTGCAGAATGACTTAACTTCGCTCTTTTATACCGTCTACTTAAAGGTTATGTTAAATAATTCGCTCTCGCCCTCTTTGTCGTGTATATTGCTCACTTTCTCCTCATCTTCATTCCTTATTACTTTCAGATTTTCCTCTTCTCCATCGTCAAGATATAATTCCTTCATTCTCACGCCTCCTCTCCTTCTATGATATGATTTCCCTGCCTCCCTCCAGCCTCCTTATTCTCCTCCCCTTCCTATTCTTCCTCTTTCTCTTCCTCCTCTTTTGATTCCATTTTTTTATTATACGCTGTGTTCTCCTCCTCCTTCTCCTCCTCTTCCTCTTCCTTCTCCTCTTCCGCTTCCTCCTCCTCCTCTTCCTACTCCTCCTCTTCGTCCTCCACCTCTTCCTCTTCCACTTCCTCTTCCTTTTCCTGCTTCTGCTCTTAGAAAATCAGTTTATACATAGGAAACACGCAACCTTTACTTTGTCGTTGCGGGTAAAATATTTCTCTCTCTCTCTCTCTCTCTCTCTCTCTCTCTCTCTCTCTCTCTCAACATAATATAATACGCTTAAATTCCGAGTTGAGTAATTCCATTTTTTTTTTTTTACATAAATGGATGAGAGGGCAAACTTATAAAAAAGAAAACGTTTGGAAGGGAAAAAAAACGAAAAGATGCTGAAAAAATGATAATGCCCAACGGGAAGCAAAGAAAAGATGCTAAACACGCGTATTTTTTTTTAAGCGGACTTTTGACAATATTGTTACGAAATAGAATAAATCCGATTCCTTTTACGTGTGTGTGTGTGTGTGTGTGTGTGTGTGTGTGTGTGTGTGTGTGTGTGTGTGTGTGTGTGTGTGTGTGTGTGTGTGTGTTCGCGCGTACATGTCCAAGACTATTAAAAATTCCTTCTCACTCTTCTAATTCTAACCCCATTTTTCCCTTTCAAATTGTCTTTTTTTTTTTCTTCCTTTTCGGGAATATTTGTTTAATTCGTAAAATGACACACTAATTAGCTCTTTTTCCCACCAGACAATTTCGGGGCTGCACATTTTCTCTTGCTCTCCTTCCTATTCGTTTCTCCTACTTCTGTTCCTCCTTTTTTTCTACTTCTCTTTCTCCCATATTCGTTTCTCCTAGTTTTGTTCCTTCTTTTTCTCCTACTTCTCTTTCCTCCATATTATTTTCTCCTACTTCCAAATCTCTATTTATTCTCCTACTTTTTTTTCCTTCATATTCGTTTCTCCTGCTTCCCTTTCTACTTTCTTATTTCTATTTCTCTTTCCTCCATATTCATTTCTTCTACTTCTCTCTCCTTCATCTTAATTTCTCTTACTTCTTTTTAACCACTTTGCCGTGACGGACGTAGCGTTGCGGGGGCGTCAGGGTCTTGTTTACCGCGTCGCCCGCTGTACAACGAGTTTTAATACGCCCTGCAATGCGAGCTGATTCTGTGGTGGTTACGTCGGGCCGGCCTGAGCGCGGCGCTGTATCGTTACGGCCACAAGGACCCGCGTGCTGACCCTAAAAGAGATAAAACTGACCATGCGTGTGCAACAATGATGGCTGATATACTGATGTTTTTGGAGTTGTACAGCAATAGTAGTGAATGTACGAAAATGTTGAAATTTACGCTACTGAATAAAAGAACGCGTGTACGGCAATACTGAGTGATAAATGGTAGTCCGTGGAATTGTATGATATGTTACCTGGCCTGTAAATGTACGCCATTACTGGTTGATATACGACGGTGTCTGGAAATATGCGATACTAACGGGCAGTATGTACGTGTTTACAATGTCAGATTAAGTAAAAGTTTGCATCTTTTTTATATTATACATTATAACTTCCACTTCGTGCAACTTAGACTGCACACATTCGTAAGAAAAAATATTGATGTACTACGGTATATATGAAAAAAAGCTAAAAATAATGGAAATGTTTAACAGTACCTAGGAACGTGCAAGCGGTACAGAAATGTAACGATATAAAAAAGTGTGTCCGACAATTATGGCAAAAGTACAGCAGTATTAAGAAATGTACGAGTTGTGTTCAAAACGTGAACGTGTAAAAATTTTGTTTGACAACATGTGAAAATCAATACAAGTTCCAAGGGATGAACATGAGCAATATCTTAAAGTACAGGAATGTCGAAATGAACAATAGAAAATAACTTTTGAAGATAACACCAATGAATGTGGATGCTATAAAAATACTTCAGCACCTTCACAGCATAACCGGACGGCCAATTCTGAACAGACACCTGAGTTACGGTATTTATTCCTTGGCCCGTATTGCTGTTTGGTGAGAATCATTTAGAAATGATGAAATGCAATGTTTATACCGGTGGTTTATGAAAAACACCCAGTGTCCTTACCTGTGGTCATGGATGGAGTGAATACAAGAGTTGTGAATTCGAATACGAATATGAATATTTCAAATTCCAACGAATACTAATACGAATTCGAATAGGCTGAAATGGTTATAATTCGAATCAAAATACGAATACTTCATGAAAGTATTCATGAATATATTTATGAATACTTTTCATTGAAGAATAACTTCATGGCATCTGGGTATAGCAGTTCTAATGTTATGGAACAGTAAAATTATTTCATGAACCTGTACTGTACACGACCATTACACGTCCGCCCAGGAACCTTGAGTTGTAGGGAACACGGACTGTTATTTCTGATAATAAATTTTCAAGTATTTGTTAGATTATTCACACAATGCGAATACTTTTTCCCTTGTATTCGAATACGAATGAGAATTATTTGATTTTTGTCAATAACTATTCGAATACGAATACACCCTATTACGGTATTCGAATGCATTCGAATACGAACACGGAATACGAATACTCCATCCCAGACTGCGGGAGCAGAATTATTAATTCTTTTATAGTCTGTGCAGCGAGATACGAAAGTTCGCAATATGTATTAATTTTCTCCATTCACGTCTCACATTTTAATCGTGAATTACTGCAGGCGGTTAATTCAACAGCCTGGAGATTTTCATGATTTAAAACATAATGTGATAAACTTTTGAGTTACACACACACACACACACACACACACACACACACACACCAACAAAAAACAAACAAAAAAAAAACTCGCACACAATTATTGATTAAAACACCTAGGAATTTCAAAGGAAAATAATATGCATAATCTTTATGAAATAATGGGACTGCAAATGACACTAAAACTGATAGACAGACATAACCACACGCAGAGAGATAGAAAGACATCCAAAAATGAAAAAAACAGGTAGAGAATAAGACAAAAAACGACACACGACAAAAGGAGACAAAGGAGGACAAGAAAATAATAAAAAAGAAAGAATTTTACCGGAGGCGAAAAAGAGGGGAAAATGCTCACACCAAAAGGGAAAAAAAGAAAATGCGAAGTGAAAAGATTAGCATAAAAATCATCACTTTAGAACTTGGGATAATGACCTTCACGATTCTTTGTCGCGGGAAAGTGTTACTGCAGGAAATTAGTCTCCCTCTCAAGCAGGAGCTCGGCCCATTTTCTTTAACGGATACAATGGGACTTCGGAATGGCGGAAGAGGAAAAGGAAAAGGGGGAAGCGGAGGAGGGAATGGAGGAAGAGGAGGTGGGGGGAAGAAAAGGAGGAGGAGGAGGACGAGGAGGACGAGTGGAGGAAAAGGTGAAGGAGAAGGAGGAGGAATGGGAGAGGAAGAAAAAAAAAAGAGAAGAAGACTAGGAAGAGGAAGAATAGGAGGAGGACGAGAAGGAGGAGGCTGAAGAAGATGAAGAGGAGGAGAAGGAGGGGGAGGAATAAGAGGAGAAAAAAGAAAAAAGAAGAAGAAGAAGAAGAAGATGAAAGAAAAAAGGAAGAGGAAGCGAAGGAAAAAAAGAGATATCAAAAGCATGAAAACCTGGAATGGCAGGGAATATAAAGCGATTTTGGCTTTTAACGAGGTTGTCTGCTTTAGTTATTTAATCTACTCCTCGAGCACTTAAATAAACTGCACCATAAATCAAAGCACCTCTTCCACATACTTAGGGGAACGTTCAGTTATTCACTACTGTCGCGACAAAGTAACGTTAAAAGCAATTTGCAAATGAGTTGAACGTTATTGCATTAACTACTTCAGCATTAAAGTTGCTTCAATGGAATGAGAGCTACGGGGAGAGATGGGGCAGAGAAAGAGGAGGAGAAGAAGGAGGAGGAAGAGGAGGACGAAAAGGACAAAGAGGTGGACGAGGACGTAGGGAAGGAGAAAAATGGAAAAGAAAGAGAACGAGGAAAGACAAGAAAATGAATAATATAGGACAAAGCCAAGGAAATTAATTATGATAAAAAAAAAAGAAAACTAAAACCGGACATCCCACTACAAAGATATATCAAAATGCATGCCAAAAATCCCACATTAATCAAATAATTCTTTCAAGAAACGCCGTGTAATCATGAGGAGCGAAAATGAAAAATGTTTAAGCAAGGCAAAATTGTGACTACTAATTTACATTCCCCAGAAAATAGTGTTCGTCCGTTTTTTTCATCATCCTTCACCGCGAAATAAGTTAATGCATGCAGTGGACGAACTATTAAAGGTGAGGAATGCACAGGTGTGGGAGATTAATAAAGGAGAGAGAGAGAGAGAGAGAGAGAGAGAGAGAGAGAGAGAGAGAGAGAGAGAGAGAGAGAGAGAGAGAGAGAGAGAGAGAGAGAGAGAGAGAGAGAGAGAGAGAGAGAGAGAGAATGCTGTTATTGCTGTTGTTGGTGTTGCTGGTGCGAAAAATACAGCAGCACAGCAAGCTATTATTACCGCCATTGCTCTTTCTGTGCCGCGGGTGTCTGAGGTCGTCGTTCTGCGTCGCGTTCAAGGTTGTTTCGTTATTAATAGACGCGGAAACGCTGCGCCGAAGGACGAGTTAAGGCGAATATGTCCTTTGGAAACTGAGTAAGTGGACGAAGGTAAGCGAGACGAAACGGTGTTGTGGATATTTTCTGTCGATGTTCTGCGCCGCGGTCAAGGTTGTTGCGTTATTTACAGACCCGGAAACGGTGCGCCGAAGGACGAGTAAAGGCGAATGCGTCCTTTGGAAACTGAGTAAATTGAAGTGAAGAGTGAAACGGAAGTGCAAGAGAGGTAAGGGGTGCCACGGATATTTGAATTCTTCGTCATGTCGTGTTCAGGGTTGCTGCTTTATTAACAGACCCGGAAATGATGTGTCGAAGGATGAGTTTTGAGGTAAATATATCCTTTTTAAAACTGAGTAAATTGAAGTGTAGGGTGAAACGGAATTAAAGGTGTGTCATGTTTCGGATATTTGAGTTCTTCCGACTGTCGCGTTCAGGGTTGCTTGCTTTATTAACAGACTCGGAAATCGTGTGTCGAAGGACGAGTTTTGAGGTGAATGTGTCGTTTGGAAATTGAGTAAATGGACTTATTGCGTCTCTAATAGCGCAGAGGAAGGGGAGGAAAGGACGCGCAGAAAGTGATGTACCATGCAGGGCCGAGGTCTCAGACGCTTTCGACCCTCACAACAATTATTTCCAAAGGTCAGAATGGAGACTAGTCGCGTTCTCAGGAGTATTTTTCGCATTCATGGAGCAGAAACTTCGTCAAACTCTCCTCCCGAAATTGACCTCTCTTTCGGCCATCTCTTTGGATTCTTTTGGGGAGCAGCAAGTAGCGGGCTTTTTTTATTATCGTTTCCTTTTTTTGTGCCCTTGAGCTGTCTCCTTTGTTGTAAAAAAAAAAAAAAAAAAAAACTACGAGTATCACTAGGCTTATAAAACTATCCATGGAAATGATCACAACCTCCATGAAAACCTTATCAAATGTGGTTGCGTAAGCCCCGAAATGGTTGTGAATATGTCCAGGCCTTTTGGTACATCAAAGACAGATGACAGACAAAGACACACAAGAATATACGGCTATTATTAAGAATCAAGCTGGACTACACATGGAAACCCCCAAGAATGACTAATATGAACCCTTCCCATCGATTAATATCTACGTAATATTAAACTTGGTCTTTTAATTGCATTTCCATCCAGCACACATCTAATTATTTTCTGTTCAATTTAACCACTGCAATATCCGTAAGCCAGTTTATGCGTATCTCCTTTTGAACCGAAATATATTCAGCTGGTGTCCTAATTCTTTTCTTTCCAGTATAAGTAATTCACCAACACCCACTTTGCAAATCTCCTGAACTACACTATTCCTAATTCGGTTAATCAATTATACATGCAAATTATCATTTCACTTTTTTTTTGCTTTAAATACGATTCTTTATAAACACTCCAGTTGCAGGGCGCTAAATCTACCTCAGTCTCATGCTATTCCCATGCACAAAGACGTCATCAGATCAATCAACTCAGTCCCACTCCAGAGGAACCGCACCGTAACCAACACTTCCCTTCCAACTCTCATTAATATTTATGCAACTGCCGTCTCCAGACCCAATATAAGTCTACTGAGAGAGCGCGCGCGCGCGCGCGCGCGCACACACACACACACACACACACACACACACACACACACACACACACACACACACACACCTATACCCATCCACCCACTCAATCACCCTCTCATCCCCAGACAAGAGCGCACCTCCACCCTCCACACATATACACACACAGAAACACACACAGAAACACTCACACACAAAGCTCCTACATCAAAGGTACATAATACCAGACACAAATAGAACATTACTTCGCTTGTCAATATAACGAGAAAGGATGGAGGGCTTGAGGTTAACGAGGGGAAGGGAATGGACTGAAGGAGGAAAAGGGAAAGGAAAGAGGATGTGGAAGTTAAGAGTGAAAGAAACACATACAAAAAATAACATAAAAAAACTTGATATTACGTTTTACAACCCACCCTGAATCCCACTCCGATAAACGTCCTCCGACCCACTACCATGCAGACCACATGTGCGCCAACCCCAATCATGCCAATAGCTGAACTTCTTCAAATTCACGTCGCCCTCAACCCCCCTTCTCCCTCCCTCCCACCTAACCCAACTCTCACTCTCACACGCGTGACCCTTCCTTCCTTCCACCCTGCCTTCTTTACGCCCCTCTTCCCTTCTCGCCCCCTCCAAGACCAACTCCAGCCGTGACTCCTTCCTAGGACCTTTACGAGGCTCATCACCATATTTATAGGCCCTCCGAGTTTTGTAGGAACCGCTGATTCCGCCATTAAGCAAATCCCGTTCAGCCCCTCCTGGAAGCCTCCTATTTTGAGGGATGAAGCCCCTGTATCAGAGTAGCTTCTTTACAGCACGTTACAGCTCCTTCCCCATCCCCATTAAGTCTTCCCAGTCACGCCGCCGCCCAGCCCCGGCCATCACGCCATCCCCGCCACGCTGATTGCTGCTGAGGTGAAGTTTGTTGTTTGTGTTGTGTTGAGATGAAGCGCCGCCTCTTGGCGTGGCTGCTGGCACGCGATTGGAGGCGTTTAATGGTGAACGCCGAATGTTGCACGGCAAAATATATATATATATATATATATATATATATATATATATATATATATATATATATATATATATATAATGTGAAATCTTTGATTTCGCGCAATTGCCGAATGCAATTATTCTTAGTTATTTTTCTTTGCAAAATATATTCTATGTAATAAGTTATCTATCTCCACAAAAATCTTCAGAAAGTCGCAGTAATACCATTTTTTTTTCCTTGGTGTGAAAAAAAAAAAAAAAATCCAAAAATAGGCAGAGCTCCAGCATTCAAGTGGAACAGACACGTCCGCTCCGTCCTCTTTAACAATCCCGGGCACGGCGCGAGACAAAGGGCGGCACTGTGCCCGTCACCGCCCGGCTCCGCGGCGCGGCGGCAGCCAATCGGCATTACTGGGCCGCAGCTTTCATCCCGCCGGGGCCCGACCGCCTTGGCTCGACCAATCATCTTAGTGCCCGACCAGCCAGGGACCCGCCGCGCATCATCTTCGGCGTCTCAGGGATAACCAGCTTCCGGAGTGTGCTTCCAGAGGAGGAGGAGGAGGCAGAGGAGGAGGAGGAGGGAGAGGAGGAGGAGAAGAAGGAGAATTAGGAGGAGGAGGAGGAGGAGGAGGAGAAGGAGGGGTAAAAGGGGTAGAGGTATGAGGAGAAAGAACAAGAAAAGCGAGTGAAAGGGACCACAAGACTTCTCTTACTCGCTCGGGTCTGCTTCCTTCATTCCTTTCTCTCCGCTTCCGTTTTTTTGTCTTTGTCTCTTCTTGTGGTTTTGAAAAAGAACAAGCGAGTCTTCTTCTGCGGCCTGAACCGAATGAACCAATCTCCTCTTTCACCGCTACGTTGAGAGAGAGAGAGAGAGAGAGAGAGAGAGAGAGAGAGAGAGAGAGAGAGAGAGAGAGAGAGAGAGAGAGAGAATAACCAGAAATATATACAGCTTCTCCGTGTTCTCCCTCTTTATCTCTCCTCCTCCTCTTCCTTCTCCCTCCTTTCAACCATCAGTATTATTTTTATTTATGTCTGTCTGTGCCTGTCTGTGTGCCTGTCTGCCATTCTCTCTCTCTCTCTCTCTCTCTCTCTCTCTCTCTCTCTCTCTCTCTCTTTCACCTGTTGCTCCGACGTGAGAAATTAGTTTTTCCCCCACTTGTCTGAAGATCCGTTTCCCTTCCCTGCCCTTCCCTGCCCCTCCCTTTCCCCCCCTCTTTCCTACCCCTCCCCTCCCAATCCTCCTTTCGCCTTGGGTCTCGGAAAGAAGATGACGCGAACTGGAGGAGGAGGAGGAGGAGGAGGAGGAGGAGGAGAGAAGGATGAGGAGGACCATTCACACACCGCTTCTACACGTAACTGGCAAGACGAGGACGAGAGAAAACAAAACAAAGAAACAAAACAAAATCGCTTTCTCACTACCACATACAGAATCCTCTCTCTCTCTCTCTCTCTCTCTCTCTCTCTCTTCCTCACTCCCCCTAAGGACAACACGAGTGCAAACCGAAAGAACGAAGGAACGAAGGAAAGAAGGAAGGAAACAGGACAAAATATCACCTCCACACGATTCAGTAGAGAAGACCACGCGACTTGCACCACCTCGGAGGGCGCCTGAAGGAGGAAGGTTGTGTGGTGGCGTGTGTCTGCTAGGCGAGTCCCGGGAGAGGCGTGTCCCGGGAGAGTGACGCTGGTGGAAGGAAGGAAGAGGCACGGAGGTAGAAAGGAGGTTGGACGGGAGGGCGGAAGCAGAGAAGGAAAGGAGTGTTGGCAGGGCAGCAAGAAACATGGAAAGGAGTTGGGATGGGAAGCGAAGATGGAAGGCCAGGAGGAAAGGAAAGGTTGGTTGGAAAGGTGAGAGAAATGTTGTAAGGAGGTCAAGAGGAAGGCAGGAAGGAAGAAAGGAGGGAAGGGAGAGAAGAAGGAAGAAGGAAGGAAAGGTGGGAAAGGTAAGACTAATGGTAAAAAGAAGTCATAAGGAAGGTTGGAAGGGAAGAAGGAAGGAAGGAGACACGTGTGAGGACAAAAGGAAGGAAATGATGGTGGGAAAACTAGGCTATCTGTTTAGAAGAGAAGAAATAAAGAAAGATAGGGAAAGCAAAGAAGGCTAAAAAATTGAGGGCTCAGAAAGATACAGAATGGATAAAAAGAAACAAATTAGCGGCTGATAAAAGAAAGGAAGAAACTATGAAAAACTGAAGGAAGAAAAGACGACATGATAGGCTGAAGGAAAGGTGAAAGAAGGAATGATGAATAGATGGAAGGAAGGAAAGTTTAGAAAAACGGAGAACATGAAGGAAGGTCTCTGGGTATAGTTGTGGGTACTGGAATGGAGAAGTGCGAAGAGAGAAAAAGAAGAAAGAGAAAGAGGGAAAAAGTGATGATGTTGTGGAGAGTACGAACACTAGGAACATAAGTGAGAAAGACGTTTAGCTAGAAGAAAGACAGCTGTTATTATTGTTGCTGTTGTTGTTGTTGTTGTTTTTGGTGGTGGTGGTAGTGAGGATGATGTTTGTGGTGGTGGTGGTGGTGGTGAGGATGGTGGTGGTGAGGACGGTGATGGTGGTGGTGAGGACAATAGCCAGGAAATTAGAAGGAGTGCTAAACCTCAGAAGATATGACGACACGGAAGGCGTTCACAGATGGCGCTCGCGTGTGAGTTAATAGATGAATAAATGAGTGAATAAATGAATGAGTGTGTGAAATTATGTATGAATGAATGAATGAATAGATAAATGGATGAATGAATGAATGCAACAAAGAGAAAGAGAGATATAATGAATGAGTTTACAAATGAGTGAATGAATGAATGAAAAAAAGAAAAAAAGAAATAGACGAAGAAAGAATGAATGGTATAATGAATGAAAGAATGAACAGAAGTGAATAAAAACGTGTTGATGCATGAACGAATACATAATCAGATCAAAGGATGCACGAACACACACACTGACAGATACACAAAAATAAATAAACGAAGTAAATAACAAATGAGCACACCCTTGATAAACATAGACGCCATGAATTAATGAAGAGCACACGCGCACGGACACGGAAAACAGCAACAAAATTAGAAAGAAAAGAAAAAAGGGAAAATAAAAAGGGTGAATGAAGGCCCTGATAAATATGAGATACAATGAAGCCCCGGCGAGAACGAGAGAACGCAAAGCCGGCATGGAGGGAGGATTCAATTGCCTAAAAGGAGTATTTGCTGCAGATAAATTCTCCAGCTTAATTTCGAGTTATTTCACATGGCGCGTACATCAATCTAGTGGAGATATACTGGCATTACAACAGAATAAATATTAAGGTAGGCGAGTTGTTGAAAAGGAGGAGCAGAGAGAGAGAGAGGATGGAAGGGAAGGAAAATGAAAAAAAAAGAGGGGAAAAGGAAGGAAGGAAGGAAGGAAAGAAGGGAAAGGGTAAAAGGAAGGAAAAGAGAAAGGAAGGAAGAATAAAGATGTGAAAGAATGAAGGTTTAGAAAAGGACATGAAGGGTGAAAGGAGTGAATGTTTGAGGGAAGGAAAGAGAGGAAAGGAGAGGCAAGAAGGAAGGAAGGAAAGAGAGGAAAGGTGAGGAAGGAGTGAAAAAAGAAAAGGTAGGAAAAATTGGAGGGAACGAAGGAAGAAAGGGAGAACAAAGGAGGCATAAAGAAAGAAAGGAATGGATGGATAAAGGGAAAAAGGAAGGAAGAAAGGATGAAAGGGAGATGTGAAGGATGAAAGAAGACGAGGGAAGGAAAGTAGAGTTCTTTCTATAATGGTGGATCAGAAAAAATGGTAAAGGAATGAAAAAAAATAATAGAAAAAAAGAAAAGAGAAAGGCGTAAAGGATGACAAGGAAATACAAAAGAGAATGTACGTACAAAACGGAAAGAGAGAAAACAAAAAGGAAAAGAGAAGGAAAACAAAGTAATTAATTTTCAGCGAACCGAAACGAAAAAGACAAAAGAAACTGCATATGTCAGTGTGTGTGTGTGTGTGTGTGTGTATAATCACCCCGCCTTGAGACCTCGCCCTCATCAGAGCCTTAATTGCCGCATCCTCGTAAAACAGCGAAAAATGACCTTGCTTAATGAGGCAGTAAGTCGCCCTTCGGTTATCAGGAAGGGACACTCAGTTTGCCCAGCCGTGACCTCCCTTCCTTCTCTTCCGTTCTCTTCCCTGCATCTTCTTTTCATTTCCTTCCCTTCCCTACCATTCCTATCCCGTCCCTTCCCTTTCCTTTCCTTCCCTTCCCTTCTCTTACTTACCTTACCCTTTCCTTCCTTACCCTCTCCATCCCTTCCGTTGTTTTGTCTTCCCTTCCCTGCCCTGCCCATCCCATCCCTTCCCTTCCCTTCCTTTCCTTCTCTTCTCTTCCCTTCCCTTTCCTTTGCTTTCCTTTCCTTTCCGCTTTTTTCCTTTCCTTTCCTTCCTTACCCTTCTCTTCTCTTCTCTTCCCTTCCCTTCCTTTCCTTTCCCGCCCTATCCTAGCCTTCTGCTCCCTTCCCATCCCTTCCCTTTCCCTCCCTTCCCTTCCGTGCCCCTCAGCCAATCACAGCAGCCATCTCATCCCTTCCTTGCCTCTGATAGCCAATTAGAAGCCGGCATTTGACGTCTCTCGGATTCCAGCTCGAGTCTTTAGCCAATTAAAGCTCACCTCCCGTCTATAAAGGGATTGTGATTGGGTAATGTACGGTATTCCTCTTGCTCCATCTCTTCCCTCTCTGGCTCTGTCTCCTCTTCTTCCACCTCCTCTTCCACATCTGTTTCCGTCACTTGGTTCTCCTTATTCTCCTCCTCCTTGCTATTTCTTCTCCTCCATCTCCAACACAATTTTTATTTTTATTTTTCCTCCCTTCCTTCATCCAGTCCTTGTTTACTCTTCCTTCTCCTCTTCCAAATCCTCATCCTCCTTTTCCTCCTCCTTATACTCATCATGTTTTCCTCCATCTCTTTCTCCTCCTCTTCTTTGCTCTTGCTGACCTTCGCTTCCCTCTCTTGCTCTGTTTTCTCTTCTTTTCTTCCACCTCCTCTTCCACTATGTCTCTTTTACTTGGTTCTTATTCTCCTCTTCCTTGCTTCCTCTTCCATCTCCAACACTATCTTTTTTTTCTTCTTCTCCCCTTCATCCTTCTCCTCTTTCACCTCCTTATTCTCCTTTTACTCCACCTCCTACTCATCTTGCTCCTCCACCACCTCTTTCTCATCCTCTTGTTCTTTTTTTATCTTCCTTGCCTTGCTCCATCTCTTCTTCTTTTCCTCCACCTACTCCTCCACATATGTTTTCTTCTCTTGCTTTTCCTTCTATATCGCCATAATAATTTTCTCATCTTTTTTTTTTCCTATCTCCTCCTCCTTCTCCTTCTCTTCTTCCACCTAGTTCTTCTACTTAACTTCCTCTTCCTCGACCTCCTCCTCCTTCTCTTCTTCTGTTTCCTCCTCTTCCTCTCTCTTCTTCCTCTTCCTCCATCGCTTCCTCCTCCTCTTCCTCTTCCGGATGCCTTCAGCTTCAGCATCCAATTTCTTTGCATTTTGTAATTTTAAGTTTGTTTATTTTTTTTCAGCTTTCGTAATATTCCTTGTTTAAACTTAGATTAAGTGATAAATATTCGAAGGTAATTTGTTATTGTCAGATGTTAGATTTTGGTAATATATTTTGGTTGGTGTTCTCATAACTTGCCTTTTTAGATGCTGCCGTTATCTCTCTCTCTCTCTCTCTCTCTAAGGGATATACACTAGCCCTCTCCATTATGATTCATTAAAGCATTACTTCTCTTCATTTCACTTTAGCTAAAAAATATTATATCGTGAAATTGTTGAAATTCCGAACGAGAAAACTGATAAACGTTTGACTCTCGGTTTGTCTGTCGGTTTTGTGTGGCTGCCTGTCTGTCTGTTTGTCTCTGTTTTATTGTTTATATTTGCGTTTTACTGTATTGTTTGTTTGTCTGTTTATAATTGTCTGTCTAGTTATAATTGTCTGTTTGGTTATGAATGTGTTAGTCTGTCTGTTTGCTTTTATCTGTCTGATGTCTGTCGGGATATGATTGTGTGCATGTCTGTCTGTCTTGTCTGTCTGTTTTTTCACTCCCTTCCACGCTTCACGCATACATACACCCTTTCCTCTCTACGTACACATTCGTAATTTTTATAAACGATATCGAAGTTAGATTTAATAATAACATTGTGCGACGTTTGTCAGCTGCACAAACATTGGAAACAGAACATTCATGGCAAAAAAACAAAAAAATCCCACGTGTTCAGCCAGATGGGAAAAGCGACCCAGCGTTCACGAGCGCCAAATTCTTCAAGCAGAGTCTAAACAGGA
>NC_066547.1:10762816-10765316 GCF_024679095.1 Eriocheir sinensis
TAATAATAATAATAATAATAATAATAATAATAATAATAATAATAATAATAATAATAATAATAATAATAATAATAATAAAATAATGATAACGATGATGATGACTATTATAATAAAACTATGCACTGGCTCTAGAGTGCAACAAAAAGCGTTCTACAGGCTCATAACAGGTGTGTCATGTATGTGTGTGAGAATTGAACGAATGAAAACACATCGACTGAAATTAAATTGGCGTGTCTAAGCAAAAAAAAAAAAAAAAAAGTTATTAGGGAAAAATAATGTGAACTAACAGTTTCACATTTAGGAAACAAAATTAGTTATTCAGTAAAGTAAATGAAGCGAATAAACATATTTCAACCAGAGAAGTTTAATTAACGTAATGCAAGAGACATACGAGTTACATGCTTTGGGTGAAACAAAGAAAGATGCAAATTACGGCAAATAAAACAAATTGCATACATTGGGCAAAATATACGAGACGTGCTTGACATACGAGAAAATGAATGCCTTGGGAAATAAACTTGTATTAAATACTTGATATACGAGTCAAACGTAAATGTTTAGGATATATATGACGTGAAATATAGTATGGTAGTCTAGAAAATCAATTGAACGAAGTTAACTATTTAAGCGGAGAAAACATAACATTCGCCATAAGAAAACAGTAAATATCACACCTGGCCTTAACTAAATGCAGCACTCTTTCTAAAAATGGGTGCTACTAAATTACCTTAACATATCTTCTGAACTATTATTACACTCAGCTTGTACCACTCCACGCCAGGACATTTGGCATCTCTTAAAGGTATTTGTTGCTCTCTCGTGCCTCGAGTTTCCAGTTTCGATGCAAACGTTTCATGTGTTTCTTAATTTTATCACCCAACCTGCTGGACTGCTCTTTGGGTCTTTTATATGAATTAATTCCCGGTCTGTCACTTTTTTTGTGTTTATTGTCCTTTCCCTTACATGCAAGTCAGGACCATTACCATCTCATGACTATAATTGCCTTTATCATGTTTATTAGCTTTACCTATTATAGCAATTTCTAATATTAAATTCCCTATTTCTCTTTTTTTGAGTACTTTTCAGTTCTATATCAACGGATCTGGCTTCGTATCTTATTCATATACTACTGAAAAAACTGAATGACAAAAGTTTTCCGATTAAAGCACAAAGGTAGAGGGCGCTCCAGCATAGTCCTGTACATAATTCTGCTTCCGATGCGAGTGAGAAATTGTTTCGTATCAATCATCGTAAACCCCAAAAAATATATATTCACTGCTTCTAGAGCTTTCTTTCCCTTGGATGACTGTTAGTTCGGTCTGCGCATGATCGTTCAACATAACTTCAGGTTCTTTATCTCATATTCAAAACTACTTGTAGACATTGCCGTTTAGTTTTACCACCTGCTGTAGTTCGCCATCTTTAGATCCAGTATTACTTGGGAGTTCGTATCCAATTTCAAATCCCTTATTTTTCAGGCTTTTTATTTTCTTTCTTCCAAGAATACCGTATACGGTTTGGGGGATGCGGTTTCGCTCAGTTTAACTTCTTTTATATTTGAACTTTTCCGGTGTTTTATGAAAAGAGAACGAGAGAGAGAGAGAGAGAGAGAGAGAGACTAATATTGTTACTCCGCCGAAATACCTTCCTGAAGCAGAATTCTCTCTCTCTCTCTCTCTCTCTCTCTCTCTCTCTCTCTCTCATATGTTACTAACTCTGCCAACACGGAGAAACACACAAAACAAGGGTGCGTGCGTGCACACACACACACACACACACACACACACACACACACACACACACACACACACACACATACACACACACACACACTGATGGCGAATTGAACGTATAATTATATTCTATTTATACATCGAGACATGTTTTGGTTTTTCACACCAAGCCTCTTACTAAATACAAACTAAATCAAGTAACTGTAAATAAACCATGTAGTATAGCCACATGATAGACTGATTGAACCCGCTTAAGCTTTACCTTTTCAGCAAACATTTTTTCATATATTTCCTATGCGCAAACAATCACGGTATTGAGACCTTTCAAACCTGGCATCATGCAGCGGGCAGCACTGTACTTACCAGAAAGAGAGAGACTTAAGAGAGAGACTGTCCATAACATAGACTCATCTCCAGACGTCCCTCACTGAACACTACCGCGGCCGATCAGAACATTATCAAGGCTATGGAAAACACAGAAGGACTATCAAAGGTTCTTTCAATTGGTACTCAAAGAATGCCAAAGTTTCCTTTCTTCAAGTAAAAGAGAAATCAGTAAAAAAGAAGTACGGAACAAAACGTAAACTCGCTTTTATGCCGTTTGTCTTTGGACGGAGAGAAGAGAATGTTCCTCCGTTCGCTTATTTCATCAGACGAATCAGCTTATCAAAGGAATCCGATGCGAGTAGCGACGAACAAAACGACAAACATACAAAGAATACTCTCTCTCTCTCTCTCTCTCTCTCTCTCTCTCTCTCTCTCTCTCT
>NC_066547.1:10770316-10802816 GCF_024679095.1 Eriocheir sinensis
AGTCGACCGTTAGCGACCCAGAATTATGTGACCATTTAGAGCACCAAAATTAAACTCAACTCAACGTTCAATATTTACTGGTGTTCTGATATCAGTGCAGTATCACTTTATTGTTGTGTTTAACTGCGTGTTTTGTTTTCCTCGTGGACCACCGGTGAACCAGACTTTATGGCCATTCATAGCACAAAATATGGGACTCTGCTCGATCTCGTAATGGTTAAGCAATTACTGGTATTGGTTTAGGTATTAATATTATGAGTTTTTAGCACAGTACCGTATCGTCAGTTTACTTTTTCCCATGCCGACAAACAGGGACCCAAACTAGGCGGTCGTTTATACTGCAACAATACAAAAATTATTGAATATGTATTAATGTTGAAGCAGGTTATCATTGTGTTCTATATCAGTATCGCATGTCCTTAGCCCGTCCGCTGCGATTGGCACGGATTTGGACTTCACTGGTAGCCTGGTAACATATACCCCAACGTCTTTCTCTGCCTCTGTGGTGGATAGTGGAGTGTTTCCCATGTGGTATTGGTATGCTGAATTTTCCCTCCCAAGGTGCAGGACTTTACATTTTTCTTCCTTGAATTGTAGCAGCCACTTTTTGCCCCACTCCTGTAGCTTGGTGATGTCTTCTTGTAGGAAATCCGAATCCAAGGGGTTAGAATTGTAATCCATGGTATCCTAATGCCCATATTCTTAAACGTATCGGCCTGTCTCTCAGTTCGCCTGTTTCAAAAGCCTCTCGTAGAAGTTGGTGGGGTTTTCATGACCTGATTTGTGATCCTAGTGATAGTTGTACACGAGTTCTGCACCTCGAACGGGAACATCACCAATGAAAACCCGGTTAATCTTCTCTGTGGCCTTGGGAAATAGTTGTAATGGGAGCCCGATATATCAAAAAGTATGGCCCATAATCCTTTCCTTTCTCATGCTCTTATATTTCTTGTCATGTTGTGTTTCCCTTGTCATGTTATAGTGTTCTCTTTCAGTATTGTATCTCCCTAGTGCTGTATTCTATCGTGTGTTTAATCTTTTCCCTTGTCATGTAGCTTTTCCTCTGCTTTGGTATTGTGTTCGGGAAGAAAGGAAGAAGAATGTGAGGGTAAAGAGAGGCGAATCGATAGTGGTTGAGGATAATAACAGATTCTTGGTGGTGTACTGCCGTCTCCAGGGCGTCGCGGGGTGTTTACGGGAAGGCAAGACAGACGTGGCTGCAGGAAGGATATTAACATGATGGGGCTCAGAGGTGTACAACGAGGTTTACAATTTGTTGTGGGTCTGCTGTCGTTATAGATATCTTTGTTATTATCATTTTCATTGTTAATATTACCATAATCATTATTTACATCATCACTGATTTTACACATATTTCTACTTAATCTAGAACTACAACCATGCCAACAGCTAGAACAAGAACTACAACAACTACTACTGCTACTACTACAACACCATATCCATCTTAGTTCTTCCTCTTGTGACAAAAAAAAACCTAACTACTGAATACATCTTAACGAATACATACCATGACAAAACTAAAAATACATCAACAGTAAAACATGAACAAAAAGTGCAGGTGAGGAGGGAGGTGTGGAGGGGACGGGGGTAGCGGCTAAGTGGCCCGCTTGCTGCATTAGACGGATGCTCAGCGCGTGTGCTTCTCAATGGAACAAACGGCAGTCGTGATGCAAGGCCACAGCTCGCATGCCTCCGTTGGGCCTGGCCGGGGAAGCGCGAGGTGGTGTGGGGAAGAATTAGATTTATTCAGTGAGGAAGGGGGGGATGCAGGGAGGAAGGGGAGGGATGGATGGGGGAGAGAGGAGAGGGTGAGAGAAGAAAGGAAGGGATGAGGAAGAAGCAAAGTGAAGAAGGAGAGAGGGAGAGAGGTAAGAGGGAAGCAGGGGGGGATGAGGAGATATTGAGAAGGATAGATAAATTGACAGAGGAAAAAATATATATAGACAGATACATACAGAGATACATATAGTGTGTGTGTGTGTGTGTGTGTGTGTGTGTGTGTGTGTGTGTGTGTGTGTGTGTGTGTGTGTGTGTGTATACATCTGATTTTCTTCTTTGTGTCAGCCAATTCAGGATTCACCAGCTGCTGCCTTCTTTCTTTCCTTCCTTTTCCACAACTTCACTGATTTTCTCTCTCTCTCTCTCTCTCTCTCTCTCTCTCTCTCTCTCTCTCTCTCTCTCTCTCTCTCTCTCTCTCTCTCTCTCTACCTCTCTCTCTCTCTCAGCCATTAACGTAAATTCACTGCAAATACTACTTCTGCACATGCACCACCCCATTAACATACCAATTCACTGACTCACCAATAACCCATCAACTCATGCCATTTTTCACTCATTCACTTATTCATTAACTCATTTAAATACTTACTCACTCACTCACTCATTTACTCACTCACTCGCTCAAACTAAAGGAAAAGGACTTCTGTAACTAAAGGAAATATGCAGAAAGAAGCTGAGTAAGAGGAGGATGGGTGAGAAAATGAGGAGGAGAGTATGGAAGAAGAAGAGGGAGAAGAGGAGGAGGGAGAAAAAACGAGATAAAAGAGGAGGAGGAGGAGGAGGAGGAGAAGAGGAGAGATACGGAAGCGGATAGTGTGTTAAACAAACATAAAAAAAATATGTAACTGTTTTTTTTGTGTGTGTGAAAAGCTCTGAACTTAAAGAAACGAAGACACAACCTCTCATTAAAAAAAAAAAGAGGAAAAACCTTATAGCAATCAAATATTGTTAATAGATAAATAAAGCAATAAATAAACCAAAAATGATTAACAATACTAAAAAATATCCTCTTTCTAGTCATTCCCTTCTTCCTTTTCCCTCTCCTTCTTTTTCTGCTTGTTTTCATCTTCCTCCTCTTCCTTAATTCTTTTCATCGTAATCTTTTCCTCGCACCATCACTTCCACCTCCTCCTTCCCTTCCTCTTCTTCTTCCTCTTCTTCTTCTCCTCGTCCTCCTCCTCCTCCTCCTCCTCCTCCTCCTCCTCCTCCTCCTCATCATCATCATCATCATCATCATCATCATCTTCCACTTCTCCTCCTTTTCCTTCTTCTCCACCTCCACCTCTTTCTCCTCCTCCTCCTCCACCACGAAGGCTACATCCCTTTCCACCTTTTCCTCTTTCTCCTCCTCGCCTCCCTTCTCCCCGCACGGACGTTTCCGCCACTCAGCCATCAGTATCCTCGGCTTTGATCCCATTACCTCTAATTTGTGGGACTCAAGTTCAAGATCCGACCTGACAGGCTGACCGACGAGAGCACATATCATTATTATTATTATTATTATTATTATTATTATTATTATTATTATTAGTAGTAGTAGTAGTAGTAGTAGTAGTAGTAGTAGTAGTAGTAGTAGTAGTAGTAGTAGTAGTAGTAGTAGTGTTATTATTATTATTATGATATTCCAACCGATATTCGAGCCACAGTGGCGGCGTATCAAGCTACCTTATTACTATTACTACCATATTAATCCCTAACATCATTATTGCTATTGGGTTCTTATAAAAGTGGTCCTATCATTAGTAATGTCATCATTGTTATATGCTATTATTTTCTATTATTATTATTATTATTATTATTATTATTATTATTATTATTATTAGTAGTAGTAGTAGTAGTAGTAGTAGTAGTAGTAGTAGTAGTAGTAGTAGTAGTAGTAGTAGTAGTAGTAGTAGTAGTAGTAGTAGTAAAAATAGTTGTTGCATTAGTAGTAGTAGTAGTAGTAGTAGTAGTAGAAGTTAAAGTAATAGCGGAAGTATGGAGTTACATATTCGCCTTCATATTTCCTTGTCACACTTTAAATTCGGCGCCAACTTGCATGATTAAAGCAGCGTTGTAATGTTGTTTCATTAAGACGAAAAAGCGATACAATTTAAACTACGTAAACTTACAAATTAGGTGACAGAGTGTATTATAACTCAGCTTTTTCACGAGTCCGGCGCGACGCAATACTTTGTTCCTAAGTTATGTGTGCAAATACTGCGCCATTGTACAACATTAATTAACACGAAATTCTGTGAAACAATTTACTACAAGTTTATAAAATCTTGGATAACTCAAATCTCTCTCTCTCTCTCTCTCTCTCTCTCTCTCTCTCTCTCTCTCTCTCTCTCTCATTTTGTTTCTATCTACCCAAATCTTTATCACTATGTATGGCGCCTAATTTTTACAGCAGATTCCTTGGTGATTTTTCATAGTGTAAGTTCTAAATATAAAGTAATGAAAGGTGGAAAGAGAGATATGGCTAAATGTTGAGAGAAGATGAAATGAATGAAATAAATGAAAGAAGGTAGAAGAAAGAAGAAATAATTATGGCGTAGTGAATGAATAAAGCGAGATGGAGATGATGAAGAGACGGCAGAAAGGGAAAGTAGGTGAAGAAGAATGAAAAGAACGACGAAGGAGAGGTATGGAGAGAATGGTGGAAAGGGAAGAGTGAAGGAAGTGTTTGAAGGAGGAAAGGAAGGAAAAACTGAGGCATGGGAAAAGTATGAAGCTAAAGGGGATGGATGGCTACGGCAGGTTTAAAGATACAAATAGCTTGAACAAAGAGAGAGAGAGAGAGAGAGAGAGAGAGAGAGAGAGAGAGAGAGAGAGAGAGAGAGAGAGAGAGAGAGAGAGAGAGAGAGAGAGAGAGAGAGAGAGGTAAAGAGCGAAGTTGTTTAAATAATACGAAAAGCCAAACACAAACAGTTATTTAGCATTATAGTTTCTTAAAATATATGAATGTGTTCTTGTATAATAACTTGCTAACATCTTCAATTTTCAACTGTTTTACACATGATTTTTCTTTTTTTTCAGGACGCGAATTTTCCCTCCTGCACCACGAGTCGGCGGCGCGAAGGTGAGTCTGGGCGGCACGCGGGAGTGACGGTGACGGTGACGGAGTGGATCGAGCAATAAGCTGGAGGGGATTTTTGCATGTAAACCCTTTGTTTTTTATATAGCAAAGACGGAACGTTTAAAGACAAACACTTTTATTTACGGTATTGTTCGTCATTGACAAACCACAGTAGGATCAGTTGTATTTCTGATATAAGAACATTCCTGATGGGCAATTGTGCGACTCCGAAAAGACAAAAGAAAATAAGTTTTTTGCAGCAAGTTCACATTCTATGTTTGCCTGCGTCACCAGGATATCATCGGCAAAGGAGTTTATTCTGGCAAAGGCTGCCCGACACAGGCAACTTCTTCACAAGCACAGCCTCATAACTGTCAGTGTTCGTGACGCTGCAACTTCAGGCGCCTGCCTTGGAAATTTTTCCATCTCTACAAGCATCCGGCATTCGATTAAAAGTTTTCTTAAGACAAACGCGAGGGCTTCACATGCCTTCAATGTGTGCAAAGGCAAACCGGTGTTTGCCAGAGCATTGAATTCTTGAATGTTATAAGCTCCTATGTTGATGGTAACAGGTAGCCCGGCCCTGCAGCGACTGCCCAGGACTGTACCACCCGGAGCTCATTCCCCAACAGTGGGGTGACATATGAAGGGAAGTTTGCCATGGGCTGGCATGACTGCTCTACGCCACCAGAACCCTCGATCTGAAAGGACTTCCCGGTCTCTGATGGCAGATGTACGTGTCTCCTGGGGACTACAAGCTGTGGATGCAAAAAAATGACAGAGGTGAGGCTGAGTCCGCAGCACGAGGTCTGGAGGGTCAGAGCCAAGGGAATGAGGTGTGCAACGTCAATCCCAGCGACTGACGTGCAAAGTTACGGTGCCTAGATGAAACAGGCCGTAGCAACCAACGCTGAGACTCCGCTTCAGAGTTCCATTTTCTTTGGTGGCAGCGCGGCAGCTCGCTGAGGCTCCTGATGGGCAACAGTGCCTGGGGAATGCTGCGCACCAAGATGATCCTTTGGCGTCGACTGTGAGACGTGTAATATACAGATTCGAACGTGATGGCTGGCACGCCAAATTTTTGACTCCTAGAGGTATCAACGGCACGGCGGATGGAGCGGCTGCTGCAGCGAAGATCGGGCATCCTGTTTCTGGAGGCGACGTGGTTGACCCAGCTTATCTTGGCTCAGATGAACCACAAACACACACACATGAACAGAGCCCAGAGGCGCGTGTTGCTGGGCGCCAGGTTGGTAGGGAAGGAGGCGCACCATCAGTGCTGAAGGGCGTCGCAGTGTTAGGTGGTGCAGCATCAACAGACAGGTCCAAGAGCCGACGAAAATAAAAAGAATATTGTCCGTAAGGTCATACGGTCCTCACACAACCCTCCATTACAACTTTTCCTCTTTAGCAATAATACCTGTTACTTTAATGGCAGAGAGAGAGAGAGAGAGAGAGAGAGAGAGAGAGAGAGAGAGAGAGAGAGAGAGAGAGAGAGAGAGAGAGAGAGAGAGGGGGAGGCTTCTACATTTTGAAGCGTTTTCTTTTTCACAACTATAAGACTGACTAAAATAAACCGACAAGAGCCCACTACTCCACACTCTTATTAAAACCTCGTGTCAATATGACGTTTTACCTTCTGGGAGACTACTCACGTCACGGACATTTAGTTAATATACAAAGATACCATGAGAGTGTAAAGGAAAATAAGAAAAGTTAAGAAAAAAATATTAAAAATAAGAGACGAAGTAGGAAGAGAAAAACGACATTACACAGGGAAAGTATGAAGAAATGAACAATAAGAGAAGGAATTAGGAGACGAAAGATATAACACAGAAATTAAATAAAGCAAGATAAGATATATAGAAGGAAAGAGAGAAGGAAAATGCAAAGCCATAACAAGAAGAAATAAGACAATTCATGGATAGACGACGGGGAGGAGGAGGAGGAGGAGGAGAGAGGAAAAGGAAGAGAAGGAGGAAAAGACGAGAAAGAAGAGGACAACGATAAAGATGAGGAAGAGGATGGGGAGATGAAGGGGGAAGAGGTAAACGAAGAAGAAGGAGATAGAGGAGGTGGAGAATACAGAGGAGGAGGAGAATAAAGAGGACGAGGAGGAGGAGGAGGAGAATAAAGAGGACGAAAAGGAGGAGGAAGAGGAGGAGGAGAAGAAGGAGGAGGAGGAGGAGGAGGAGGAGGAGGAGGAGGAGGAGCAGCAATATTAATCAGCACAGGTACTCAGGTGTCTCGACTCCCACGTCCATGGCGGCCGAAATATATAAAGTAATTTTCTCCTCTCCTTAAGTCTCTCCTCCTCCGGCTTCATCATTTACCTCGCCCCCTCCCACCTCCTCTTCCCTCCCCCCCTCTCCTCCTCTTCACCCGCCTCTCTTTTCCTTTCACTCCTAAATCTCTTCTCTTTTCCTATCCGTTCCTCTGCTTGTCTTATCCTCTTTCCTCTTTTCCATTACATTTTTATTATGCTTTTCCTTTTAACCTCTCCCTTTTCTTCTTTCTTCTCTTCCTTTTCCTTCTGCCTCTATTCATTTTCCTCTTCTCTATACCTGCCTTCCCTTTTCCTTTCACTCACCTATCATCAATATTGTTTCTGTACTCCCTATTGATTCTGCCTTTTTATCATACTCTTTGAACCCTCCTGTTCACTATACATATGATTCATTACACTGAAGATATTGTACATAAATAAGAAAGACGTATGGAAAAACAGAACTGTGAAGAAATAAAAAAGGTCAAACGGATACGGACCAACATATTATTTCAAATACTTTTTATCAATATATTTTTACCTATCGAGTCAGAGAAAGTTACAATCACTCCAACTTGCATTCCTTGATAGTATTTTTTTTATGATGACGGACTCTTTCGCATAACCCTTTTAATTAACCTGACCGCACCTTTACCTGATCCCCAAAACTCTAGAACATTAAGCGAACAAACTAATTAAAAAACATCACAACCACTAGCAAAAATGCATTGAAACACACTGACCCACCCAACACTTTCCCTTACAGATTTCGCATGTTATTGCAGACTCCTAATGCCCTTGTTATAGTATGCTCAATACAATACATGCCTCTGCAAAACCCGCAAAGATACATTCACAATCCTTTGCTGAAAATACAATCCCACAAAGAATGGACTCACAACACTGTGCCATTAACAAAACCCACAAAGACCATATTTATAACCATTCGCTACCAACACAACCCTCAGGAAACTAATTTATAACCCTTTGCTACCGATAAAGCCTATGGAGGACTGACAGCCTTTCCCCTCCGATGCAGTTTCACCACAATCCCATATCCACGTATATCCTATCGCATCCAATACAGCCAGAGGAAGGAGAACACGCTCACTCACAACCCTTTTCCCTTTTAACCCTCTCTCCCGCTAATCCTTTTACTCCACCTCCTCCACCTTCTCATCCTCCTCAACTCTCCCAAAAAACTCAGCCTAACTAATCTCTCTCTCTCTCTCTCTCTCTCTCTCTCTCTCTCTCTCTCTCTCAAAAACTCGATAACAGGAGCGCGCATCAAAGGCGTTCCGATATTCTCTCTATTTTCCGCTCCCCGCCTCGCCGGCCCGCGCCACCCGCCCATTCACCTGTCCGATACAAGGTTACCTCCAATTAGAGGCAAATTCACTCCCTCTGCTTCGCTATTTAGTTCGGCGAAGATAACGTCTCTATTATAGTGCAGCGGGAACTCGGGTGTTAAATATAAATGGTGTAGAATTCGAAATGTGAGAAAAAAAATTGTACGTGAGGTGGGTGAGTAGATAGAAAAGCAGGTTGAGCAAGTGAAAATTAATAAGGTAAATAAAAAAGTAATTAGCCATACCTTATCCGAGGTGTCGGTGCATGTGATTAAAGGTGATTACATAGCCTCCAGGTGTACTTCACGAGCCTCAGGGATTAAAGAGAATGGTATATTATTATTATTATTATTATTATTATTGATCTCTTATTTTTTTATAATGATCCAAACATGTATAAGATTAAGTGTTCAGAGTGCCATTATGTGGATGGGATACAAAATTGATTTATTTTATTGTTTTTCGCAGTCTTGTATAGGATTCAATAGTAAAATCATGGTATCCTTGTGTACAGTTAATGCCTTTTCCTCCTTTGGGTTTCTAGGCTACTTTACCTACTTCTACCATCTTTTAGGGAAGGTTAGTTTTGCATATTATCAGCTTTTTTTTTTTTTAATACTTGGTAAAAAAGCATAGTCTTGTATTTCTTTTGCTAGAAATTATACTTGATTACAAAGCATTACCTGAAATCTCAGATGAGACGCGGGTTACAAAATCAGCCTTATAAATGTCTTCTTTTTTTCTTTTTTTTCTAGTTTATTGTCTGAGCCACGTTCGAAACATGGCAGGAGGAAACTGTCACTCCAAGTAAATGAAATGGCGCCTATTTCAACCATAGTATATTTTTCCACATATTTTTCTTATTATTTCAGTGTATCAGCCGAGCTTGAGACACAGAGAGAGAGAACTGATCCCATTTATATATAAAAGAATGAAAGAGCCCTTGTTAGAACTATAGTATCTTTTATGTTAGGCCAATGTATCAACCGAGTCCGTGGAAAAGATGGAAAGGAATAAAATGAACACGTTCCAACAATTGTATCATTTTTCGGTTCAGTGTGTCCGCCGCTCAGGATATGGAAAGAGAAAAGTAATTGGTCCTCCCGAAAAAAAACAAAAAAAACAGGCATTCCATCTTTCTTTTAGCAGTAAGCGTTGTGACCTTTGAACGCTCCGGATGAAAGACATTCCTCGTCCATTCCTTTGTGCAAGTCAAGCAAACATTTTGTAGATTTTAGAAAACATCCACTACTCCCCCTCCTCTTCCTCTCCTTTTTCCTCTCCCCCTTCCCTGCTCCCTTTCTCTTGTCCGACCCCTCCCCTAATTTCTTTACCGTTCACTTCCTTCACAGCCATTCTCTCCTCATTCTCTTCCCTTCCCCTCCCTTGTATCTCTCCTCCCAGTCCCTTTATCCCTCAGTTCATTCATATTTTCCCTCTCTCCTATTCCCTTTTCTTCCCATTCACCTGAGTTTCTTTCTCTTTCTTTCATCTTCATTTTTCCTTCTTTCCCTTTCCCGATTAATTATTCAACTTTTATCCCTTCCTCTTTTCCTTCCAATCTACAGTATCATTCCCTACTCCAGTCTCACTTTTTGTATTCCTTCTCCTTTCCTCCCCTTTTCCCACATTAGTCCATTCCCTCCTTTCTCATTCACTTTCCATTTTCTTTCCCAGTATCATTTTTTCTCTTCCTTTTCCTTCCACCCCGTTTGACCTATCTTTCCTTTTCTCTGTGGGGACAGCAATGACGGGAATCTCAAACATTCCATTCATTTGTTTGTTGGTTTGTTTATTTGTTTGTTTGTCAGTAGTCACGTGTAGGGAAAGGGTTCCATACGTATTCTGTTGCAGTTTGTCAAAGACTTTGTTATGAATCTACATACTATTGCTTATTTTGTTACTATTTTTTCGCTTTTCATTCATCTTGCTTTGTTCTTAGTGCACCTTTATATTATTTCACCACTAGAATCATCATGTTTATCATCAATGTTGTCATCCACACTAAACTAATGGGAACAATTTCGTTATACCAGTACTGTCATTTTATTTCTTCTTTTATTCCTCCAACTAACCATTCACTCCCCAACATTACTTCAAATTGGAATTCTTTGCCTTCGTGTAACAACCAACGTAACACTCGCCGTGAACGTTAACATGCACGTAACCTCGACTCTTCAGCTCAATTCCACTAAAACAACTCCACTCTTTACCATCTCTCTCTCTCTCTCTCTCTCTCGTTTTCATCTGATATGTTCAATTCCACTAAAACAACTCCACTCTTTACCATCTCTCTCTCTCTCATTCTCTCTCATTCTCTCTCTCTCTCTCTCTCTCTCTCTCTCTCTCTCTCTCTCTCTCTCTCTCTCTCTCTCTCTCTCTCTCTCTCTCAGATGACGCTATTCTTACGTGTACTCGTCCTTCACTTTCCTTTTTACCTTAGATTTCACTTTTTTTCAGGTATGCAAGTGAATGAATGAGATACCTGGCCATTTCGTGTTTCTTTTTTTTTTAGGTTCCTCTTCCTTTCTGGTGCATCCAAGTCTTCATCATAAAAAAGTAAAGACCGGCAGTGCATTACTTGGGCTGACAATGTGATGATGCGCGTACTCAGCCTGTCATCATGCAGGCTCTCGGTTCCTATGTATAAATGAATCCTTCCTCTGAGCTCCTCTTTCAAGTATTTTTTTCCCTCATCGTCGCGCGGACACACACTCCATTAGCTAGGCATAATGCATTCAGAAAGAGAGAGAGAGAGAGAGAGAGAGAGAGAGAGAGAGAGAGAGAGAGAGAGAGAGAGAGAGAATAGCAATAAAAATAATAAAACGAACGAATTATTTAGTTTCGTTTTCACGTCACATAAAAATACAAAATCAAAGAAAACAAAAAAAACATGAAAATTTGGCCACGACGTCAAAACAAAGTAGAAAAAAAGAAAATCCGTAAGTTATATATTATTCTCTCTTTAGTTTTTAATCAAATTTCGTGTTGCGTAATTTTTTATCAATCTGCCACACCTGTTGTTGCTTGTAATTATGGAAGTAAACTTGTGCCGTGATTTATACCTTGGTGTTGTTGGGTAATGGAGGAGGGGGAGGAGGAGAGGAGGAAGAAAAGGAGAAGGAGGAGGAGGAGGAGGAGGAGGAGGAAGAGGCACCTTACTTATGAGATTGTATGCCCCTATACTTTATCCTAAATTTCCATATTCATCCTCTACAAAATTACCTTTTTAACCTTAAATATGTGAACAAATAAATTATATCTAATTTTCTCTCTCTCTCTCTCTCTCTCTCTCTCTCTCTCTCCAACACCCCCACCACCCAGACACGCTCACAAACAACTACAATAATGGAATGTATCAGCCGGTCGTCTCACCATTGTGCAGGCGCCGCCACCCACCTTCCGCCTGACACTAAGAAGGATTACACTCAGGATTAGACGCGACGACTCCCAAAATAGATTCCCGGCCCCGTGTTGAACTGAATTGCATCGCGAAGTCTTTTTCCCTCTCCTCGCTATCACACCCTTTTCTGTCTGGCCTCCTCCTTCTCACGTTTTTCTCTTCTATCCCTTTACTCTTTTTCTTTCTTTGTCTATCTCACGAACATTCTTTTCAGGTTTATGTTTTCTTATGTAATTCTTCCATTTCTTCCTCCTTTTATTTGTTTTCCACCTATACTCGTAATTGATCTTTCTTTTTTTTTCCTTCCGATAACTTTCCTCCCTCAATTTTCCTTCATTTCGATTTTTTTTGCCTCACCCGTATATAACATGGTAACATAAGGAGTCTGCAAGAGCCGGGTAGGCCTATACACGGCAGCTCATCTAAGCCTAACCGTTCGTAACCTCACCATCCTTGAATATTCATTGCCCACTCTTTACCTGTAGTTTTTTTTTTTATCAGTACCCCTTTTCACTATCCCCTTTTATGCTATTTGTTGCTCTTCTCTTTTCTGAAACGTCTTCATCAATTTTTTTTCTTTTTCTGTTGTTGTAAATTGTTATAATCTCACTAAATATATCAACTTGTCGCGTTTTATATTATTTATCATTCACTCCTTTCATGTCATCTCCTTTATTCATTCCTTTCTCTTTTTCCTTTCTTGTTTTTTTTTTCCATTTTCTCTTCCTTGCCTTAGTTTCCTTTCCATGCTTTACTCGTTTCATTCCATCCACGTTTGCTTTTCTCCTTTCAATTTCCTAGTTCACATTTTCCTTCCCCCTTTCTCCTTTCCGTGATATACTTCCCCGTTTACTCCTTTCCTTTTACATTATTCTCACATTTGTTACCTTTGCTTCAGGTCACGGCTCGCTATCTGTTGTGTTGTGTTTACCTTATTCTCTCCTTCCTTCCCTGCCCCCGTGTGTTGTTCTTTATGGGGTCTGCATTCACTCGCTACACTTTAGGGCAGCCTTACCTTTACTTCCTACTCTTTAAGGGCTAAATCTAACTCGTCCTATACCCTCTGCTCTTTAAGGCTCGCCATCACACGCTGCTCTTTAACCCTTCTCTTCATGTGTCATCCTTTAAGGGGTTTTCTCCCACCTCCTGCCCTTTAAGGTTACACTCTTACACCTGTTAGTTCCCTTTAAGGTCACTCACATGTATTCACCTCTATACAGAGTTGCCCGTTTTCTTTTATTGCTCTTTGTTTTTTCCCTCTCGTAATCGGTTTGCCTTGTGTTTTGTACCTTTTTTCCTGCTTTCTTTGCTTCCATCCTTCCCTCATTCATTCTTGTTACTCATTAAGGGGTTTAAGACTTCCCCTTATTCCTCACTATTTAAATGTCCCTTCCTGTAGATATAACTTGTTTTTTTTTCTTTTCCTTTTCTTTCTTGTTTTCTCTATTTTTTTCCTACCGCCTCTTGCCTCTCTCAGACTCTTAGTACTGGTCTTGTAAGGGGTCACTCACCTATATACTCACTGACCTATATCACTACGGCTTGTCCTCATTTCTTACTGCTTATGGTTTTCTCCCCACGTGTTAATTGCGTCTTGTTTTCTGTATACTATTCTTTCTTTTCGTCCTTCCTTCCTTTCTTCCTTCCTCCCGCCCCTCGCTCCTCCTGCCTCTCTCAAACGTATATTACCCGCCTTAAGGGTACCTGGCGGCTTCTCATAATATTACCTTGACAAAACACTCTTCTCCTTGGCGCTCTTTTGCCCTCCTTTTATGCCGCCACTTAAGTAGAGCAAACACTTACCTCAATAGCCGTGAATAAAGCACTGACCTGCCTCTAAAATAATATAAAACGCTGCGCTATTACAGGTTTTCCGGGCGTGAAAAACTACAAACTGGAGGGCATTTAACACAGTATCTCCCCCTTTGTTACAGAATAAACGTTTTAGTAGTAGAATGTTTAAGACGTATATTATGTTTTACGGTTATTGTTCAACACTTACATGATGACGTAAGACTGGAGACTAAAAGGGTCCTCAACATTAAGGAGTGAAAATCAGTGTAGTTCCCCTGGGAGACAAGGGATACCTCCGTTTTCTCTCAAAGTTGTAACACGGCTTTCTCTTCTCTCCAAATTCTCTCCCTCGCTTTGCCATACTTCTCTCCCTCTCTCTCCCCTCCTCAGCGTGTGCCTGTGCTTCCCTTTCTTGTGCACGAACGTTATAAATAAGGAGGGAATCATGTAAAAAAGGTACTATTGCTGTGTAGGAGATGCTAGAAGTGAGAGTGTATCCCTTCCTCGGCTCCCGCCCGGATCAATACTAGGCCTCCCTGCCGCTCCTCGCACCTGTGGCTTATTGCCGGTGTTTATGAAGGAAAAAATCGTCTTGGTAAGTGCGTCCATTAGTCACCTGATCCTTTCCTCCCTTTTTTGGGCGGGAGTGTAATGGCTAGTGTTATTGTAGGGATTTTTTTTTTATATTCTTATTGTTATTGTTGTTGTTATTGCTGTTGCTGCTGCTGTTGTGGTTGTCATTGTTATTATTATTATTATTATTATTATTATTATTATTATTATTATTATTATTATTATTATTATTATTATTATTATTATTACTTTCTTGCTCGGAATTACAACTACTACTTCTATAACCACTACTACTACAACAACAACAACTAGGTACTACTACTACTACTACTACTACTACTACTACAACAACTTCTACTACTTTTGCAATTATTGCTACTATTGTCTTTATTCTTGGCAATAAATCATTAAAACTGGTTCGCATATCACTTAGATTTTTTAGCCACTTAGCCATGACGCCACTAAAATGAACGCCCTCACGACAACAATATAAAAACACATCCTTCTCTTCACCATTACAAACCGCATCCTACTCCTCCACATCTATCCATTTACTTAAACCTACTAACGACCCCCAAGACACCGACACACACACACACACACACACACACACACACACACACACACACACACACACGTCCCCTAAAACCTCAGACAGACGCATTCATCTTCGTCAGTGGTAGGCAAAATCTCGCGGGAGCCACACCTGTCTACGGCCAGTTAATAAAGGAACACACCTGCTTGCCTGAGGATAATAAAGCACACCTGAGACAACCAAACGGACAGGTACACCGGTTGAGAGAGAGAGAGAGAGAGAGAGAGAGAGAGAGAGAGAGAGAGAGAGAGAGAGAGAGAGAGAGAGTGTGTGTGTGTGTGTGTTTATATAAGGCAGGCTATTTTGGCTAAGTGTGTGTGGTCATAAGATGCGGGGGTAGAGGGGAGGAGGAAGGGGGAGGGAGGAAGGAGGGGGAATTTGGAGCACGAGGAGCAGTAGGGGCTGTGTACGTGTCCCGGGCGTGTGTGTGTATGGGGGGCTGGGGGGGAGGGGGGAAGAGGGGAAGGGGGGAAGGGGTATGATGTAAATTATGTACGTGTTTGTGTGTGCCAGGATTGCAGGGGAGAGGAGGTTATGATTAAAGGTGAAGAGGTGTGTGTGTGTGTGTGTGTGTGTGTGTGTGTGTGTGTGTGTGTGTGTGTGTGTGTGTGTGTGTGTGTGTGTGTGTGTGTGTGTGTTGGGGGGGGATGGGTATGGGGGGGGTATGAGTCTAAGGGAAAACACACTATCATGCAAATAGAAGTATGACCTAAAAATAATCATAATGAGGTAAATAATAATGACTCCAGTGATGATGATATAAAATAATAGTTGTTGATTTTTCCACTCTTATTATTTCTGTTATTGCTTGTTTTGTCATTGTTTCGTGGTAATAACAGGACTGTAAATAAATAATGATCAGAGTTATTGGAGAAAAGTGCAAATAAGTGGACGTAAAAGAAAACAAAGAACACTTAAAGGCGATGCAACACAGAGCAACATGAATCGAGGGTTTTGTGAATGATGAAGAGGAAGGGAGAATAAGGGAAGACGGAAGGAAAATGGACTGTGGAGGACGAAAAACAAAATGATAGGAAAAAAAAACCGGCATGGACAATGGAGTGCACACAAAGGCACTCAGAAAGACGGGAATAATGAAAGCGTACAAAAAGAGAAAACAAATAGATCATGATGGATATTGTTGCTGCCTTTCGTGAAGGTAGAAAAAACAACAATATATACGGAAGAAAAAAAAACAAGCGTAAAGTTACATACTGGAAAGAGAGAGACACACAAAACAATACGGCGAAACAGACACACGTAAAAGAAATGGCAATACACACATACAAAAAATCGTTGATAGCTATTCCGCTTTCTCTCTTTGGAGGAAAAAAAATAACGAAAAAAAACACAAAGAAAAGTATACAACGTTACATACTAGGAATAAAATAAATATAAAATAAACACGCGTACATACTTTCATTCATACGTTCCTGCATACGTACATAGACACATATCGAAATGGGAAGAATAAACTCCAGGATCAGAGAAACTGGACTATGATGGCCTTCAGCATTGGATTCTCTCACTGAAAGGGATTCCGAACCTCTATCGATGCGCCCAACTCCTTTTGCATTCACGTTGTGGATTGCAAACATCAGTCACTTGTTTCCTTCACTGTGAGAGAGATAAAGAAAAAGAGAGAGAGAGAGAGAGAGAGAGAGAGAGAGAGAGAGAGAGAGAGAGAGAGAGAGAGAGAGAGAGAGAGAGAGAGAGAGAGAGAGAGAGACTTAAAAATAAAGAAACATATATGAGAAAGAATAGCGTCTATCAACTCCTGTATAGCGAAAGCAGTCTTGTAAAAAGTGACATAGAGATCAAGGTATTTAGGAGAGAGAATTGGACACGAGGAAAACGAAGAGGAGTTTGACAGGAAATGAAAATGGAGAGAGGAAGGGAAGAGGACACAAATAAAGCACTTGCAGCTGACGGAAAATAAGAAAAAGAAAAAGAACATCGGAAGAGGAAGAAGTGACAGACAGACAGATGGGTAGATAGATATGGAGAAAACGAGATAACAGGAAAAAGGGAGAGAGAAATGGTGGAGCATGAGAGTTGGAGGGAAGAAGAGGAGAGATGGAAGGAGGCAGAGGAAGAAGAAATGAACAGAGAGAACGAGAGGAAAAAAACACGAGAGGAACTGGAGAGCAGGAGAGTTGGAGGGAAGAGGAGGAAGAAGAAACGAACTAAGTGGAGGGGCAGTCTTTCCTTCCTGCCTCCCTTCGCTGCGTTGCTGAATTTATAAATCCGAAGCAAAGTGCCTCAATTTTTCTGGCTGAGTGATGAGAAAGGAAGCGGCGGAGACGGAGGGAAAAAGCGGGCGGGGGGACGGTGGAATTAAGGGAAGAAGAGGAGGAGAAAGTGATGGTGGACAGGGAGGAAGAAATGGAGAAAAACAGGAAGGATATGGAGGAGGAGGAGGGAGGTAGTGAAAAATACATGAAGAAGAGGAGAAGAGACGTAGGAGAGGGAGTTGAGGGAAAGAATCTAAAAAAAAGAAAATGATGAGAAAAGCACAAAAACATTGAAAAAGGAAACGATTAATAACTATAAATAAAATATAATGAGGTTATTTCCTTAAAAGGTTAACGATAAAGCTACGAAAATGCCTAAAATAACCAGAGTAAAGTTTAACCATAAAAACACACACAGTTAGACAGACAAATAAATAAAGATAGATAGATAGATAGATAGATAGATAGAGAGAGAGAGAGAGAGAGAGAGAGAGAGAGAGAGAGCAACACAGAGAAAGACACAAACACCCATAAATCTCCGGGAGCCGCTGGTCTGAGTGAGCGATGGGAGTTTTTAAATCTCTTAAGAAATCTCTTTTGTTACGATTAATTTCATGTTTTGGGTCAGCGATGTTGTGGCTAGTCGCTCTTCCCTCCCTCTCACCCTACCCCCCCCCCCCTTGCTTCCCCTGTCTCCTCCTTCCCCTCTTTAGTCCCCTTCTTTCTCTCCGTCTTTCAGTTTGAAGCCCCTCTTTTCACTCTTTCTTTTTATTTCCAGGTTATCTCTCTCTCTCTCTCTCTCTCTCTCTCTCTCTCTCTCTCCTTATTTATCTATTTATCTATCTCCCTTATTCTCTTTTCAGCTTCAGTGGGTCCTCCTTTTTCCCTACTTCTCTCCATTTTCTAACATTTCTCCTGCTTTCCTCACCTTTTTTTCTTTGTCACCTTTTACAGACATGTAGAAAAATTCTCTCCATTTAATTATCTCGCTCCCGGCTGATTTATCTCCTTCATCCACAAAATCATTCCCACTCTTTTTGTGTTTCACTCCTTCCTTCCCTCTTTTTTTTTCATTTCCTTTTACTCTTCTCCTTCTCCTTAATGAAGTAACGTTTTTTTTCCTGACCCTATCAGTATTTCCAGTTCCAATATTTCTCTACCTCATTCTTCCTTGTCTTCCTTTATTTGCCAATTACTCTCTTCCATTTACTTACATGCAAATGATTACTTCTACAATTCACCGTTTATATAATTTCGCTTACTTTTATTTCTCCCCCTCACATTCATCCTTCACTTCCACCTCCTCTTTCCTTTTCCTCCTTCTTCTCCTTCATTCCTTCCTTCGTCCCCCTTCCCCTCGTTAACCCAAGGCCCTCCATCCTTTCTCTTTCTATTGACAAGGGTAATAATGTTCTATTTGTGTTTGGTATTATGTAGCTTTGATGTAGGAGCTTTGTGTGTGCGTGTGTTTCTGTGAGTGTGTGTGTGTGTGTGTGTGTGTGTGTGTGTGTGTGTGTGTGTGTGTGTGTGTGTGTGTGTGTGTGTGACTAGGCTTAAGTAAGGTACAATAAAAAAAACGAAAAAAACAGTAGCTAGTAACATTAATACATAACGAACGCTCTAAATAATTCTGACATTTGAAAACATTACAGAGATTTACCAAAAAAAAAAAGAATCCATTACATTCTCTTACATCGCATTGAAAAAAGGAGAGAAAGAAAATGTTGGGTTGAAAAAATATTGACAATGAACGATGGAAACAAATAAAACATGAGATACACTTTTTTTCACTTTCATGTTTTCATCTCCTATTTTAAAACAAGCGTGCAAAAAAAAAAAAAAACATGAAGGACGATATAAATAAAATAAAAACTCGTAAGGGATTAATTCCGATGCATCCTTTAAAACACTAACGCAATCTTTCGTTCACATGAGTTTCGTTTTATACGTAAATAACTTCCTATTCCAATCAAAAGGGAGATGAAGGGTGGAGGAATGAAGGCGAGAGTAGAAAGAGGCTTGACCGGGGAAGGGAGAGAGGAGGGATAAAGGAATGGAGGGATAGGGAAAGAATTGAAAGGGGGAGACACTGGGAAAAGAAGAAAAAAAAACTAGAATAGGGAAGGAAAGATAAAAAAGTAAAGCAGAAAAGTAAAGAGGTAATGTGGTGAAAAATAAATTATAGAACTGTGGAAAGAAAACAAACGATAGGGGATAAAGATAAATGAGAGAGAGAGAGAGAGAGAGAGAGAGAGAGAGAGAGAGAGAGAGAGAGAGAGAGAGAGAGAGAGAGAGTGTGTGTGGAAGGGCTATATATACAACTTTCCCTGACCTAATCCTTTTGAAATAACAGACCAGACGTGCAAACAAAAACATGACAGAAAGCCTTCCGTTACCTTCGATCGATGGACAGATATAGACAGGCTGACGTACGTGGACACACACACACACACACACACACACACACACACACACACACACACACACACACAAACATAGATGCAGAGTGACACATTGATAGGCAGAGAGACAGACAAAAAGACAGACAAACATACAGGTATCCGGACACATGTACACACATACACCCCCCCCTCCTCCCACACACAAACACACACATCCCCCTCCCCCCCACCGCTCCCACGCACAAAGAGGCAAGGCGGTCTTACAGAGGAAATTCTCGACGTTGGCCGCAAAGGGATTGAAGCGCATTAAGAGTAGCGCTGAGCCTAACCTAACCTCCTCTCGCTCTGCTACCCACTCCGGGGAGGAATAGGATTACCGCTGATAGCACGGCCCCGGAGCTTTAGTGAGGGGGGGGGGGGGGCACGAAAGAACGCCGGGAGGAGATGGATGGAGGAGGGAGAGAAAATAAGAGACAGAGGGAGAAGGAGAGAAAAAAGGATGAACGAGGAAAATAGTCTACAAGATATATTGCGCTGATGCAACAAAGCGGATACGCAATGATGGAGCAAAAATGATATGACTAGACGCTCTGGAGGGTACGACCAAAACTAAACATAACAAATAAACCTAAATGTAGCGCCAGGAAATGCAACTCAGAATAAACTAAGGAACTTCCGAGATTTTAAAGCAACCAAATATAAAGTTATTCCTCCAGTAGCTTTTTGAAAGTATTTTATCACATACTTGAATTCATCAAAATATTTGAAAACCTTAATTAACTTTATAAAAAAAATAGAAGTAAAAAGATACTGATTATTGCGAAGGCAACGTATGACGAAGTTGCTCAATCTGTATTACTAATTAATTTTCTCAACATTTTTCTTGGAAACATTAACAGCAAGAAAACACAATTATTTCAGTTTTTGTTAATTTGCTGTAACGCCAGCCTTTGTGAAAAACAGACACGGAACGTATGAGGAGAACGATAACTTTCATCATATATAAGAACGTAAAATCAGATATAAAAAAACGCAACATTGACCAAAATGAGAAACATGCTAGTAATAGTTTGCAAGAAGTGAAAACTAGCTAAATCATTAAATATCTAAAGCAAATACATACAAGTAGATAAGACATATATAAGGCTGACTCTTTAATTCATGTATGTGGTACCATTTATAAACAAAGAGAAATGAGCAGAGAGGAAGGGGTAAAGAGAGGAGGGATGGGAAGGGAGACAGAGACGGAGACAGAGAGAGGAAGAGTTTGGAGGAGGCGACGCAGATGAACGCCAGTTTATGAAAGTTTCTGCCGAGATGAACGCGACTCGCCTCTTTGTGCCGCCTTAATGACGTTTAGGCGAGGCACCGGAGCACAGCATTCGGCCCGGGGCGCGCTGATGAGGTGGCGCCGCTGTGATTGTCTCGGAGCCGCAGTCTCAGAGTTTGCAACGGAGCACAAAACAACCGCGATCCATCCCGTCCTTCGTTCCTTCGCTCTAGTTTCCTTTCTTTTTCCTCTTCCTTTCTTTTTAGTGTCTTCCTTTCTTTCCTGCATTTTTTCACTAATTCTTTCCTATTCTGTTCTTACATTCTTTTAACAGTCTTTACATATTTTTCTTCCTTCATTCCTTCGCTTTGTTTTTTTATCTATTTTTTTCTCGTTTTTCTATCGTGTATTCTTTCTCTAATTCTCTCCTTTTATTTCTTTCCTTCTTTCTTTCAGTTTCGCAATTTTTAGTCTTCCTCCTTTAATATCTTTTATAATTTTCTTCTTTCCTTTATTCCTTCTTTCCTCATTCATCCATTCGTCAAACTCATTTTTCCCTTCCCTAACATCTCTTTTTTCCCTTTGTTTCTTAATTTCTATATTCCTTCTATTCTTCCGCTATTCTGTCCCTCCGATCTCTCTTCCGTCTTTACACTTTTATCTTCCTTCTTTTCTTCGTCTCTCTTCTCTTTCCACTTCCTTTCTTCTGAATTTCTTCTTTTCTTTCTTTCCTGCGTTCTCTCTCTAATTCCGTCTTTTGTCTCCTTCCGTCTTCTTATCACTATTTCGTTATCTCTGACTTCCTTAATCTCTTTTATCCTTCTTTTTTTCGTTTCTTGGTTTCTTCATTTCTTAGTTCCTTCCACCCTTTTCTTTTTTTCCTTCTTCTTCTTTTCTGCCTTTCCATTCATCTCTCGTCTTTACATATCCTCCTTCCCTCCTTTCTTCTTTCCTTCTTCTTTTCTGCCTTTCCATTCATCTCGCTTCTTTACATTTCCTCCTTCACTTCTTCCTTCCTTCTTTCCTTCTTCTTTTCTGCCTTCCCATTCATCTCTCGTCTTTACATTTCCTCCTTCCCTCCTTTCTTCTTTCCTTCTTCTTTTTTGCCTTTCCATTCATCTATCGTCTTCACATTTCCTCCTTCACTTCTTCCTTCCTTCTTTCCTTCTTCTTTTCTGCCTTCCCATTCATCTATCGTCTTTACATTTCCTCCTTCACTTCTTCCTTCCTTCTTTCCTTCTTCTTTTCTGCCTTCCCATTCATCTATCGTCTTTACATTTCCTCCTTCACTTCTTCCTTCCTTCTTTCCTTCTTCTTTTCTGCCTTCCCATTCATCTATCGTCTTTACATTTCCTCCTTCACTTCTTCCTTTCTTCTTTCCTTCTTTTTTTCTGCCTTTCCATTCATCTCGCTTCTTTACATTTCCTCCTTCCCTCTTTTCTTCTTTCCTTCTTCTTTTCTGCCTTCCCATTCATCTATCGTCTTTACATTTCCTCCTTCACTTCTTCCTTCCTTCTTTCCTTGCATTCTACCCGACATTCTGCTTACGTACTTAGCCATTTTTCTTCCTCCATTCCCCACTTAATTACTTCATATATTGCTTCCTTATTTTCTCTTCCGGGTCTTCGTGTGCCCTTGAACTCTCTCGTCTTCCTTCTTCCTGATCCTTTGTGGTGGTGGTGGTGTTTTTCAAGATGTTGCTGATAATGACCGCCAAGTTCTCTCTCTTTCTGTCTGTCCGTCTCTCCTTTCTGTCGGCCCCAATCTCAGTCTTTCTTCGTCGTTTCCTTCCACCTCTATTCGCTCGCTGCCTCTCGTTTTATTATCAACCATAAACATCAGTATATTGAGAACCTTTTTATTTTTGTCCGTGTGCTTTTCATATTTTCATCGGATGGGCTTAGAAATGATTTATTTCTTGTCTTTTGAAATACTGCAATACTCACTCGGATCTTGTTTTTAGCTTCTGCATTGGTTATTTATGATTCAAGACAAAAGCGATACATATTTAAACTGGCAAAAGAGTATTGAATAAAGTGCCGTATAAAACCGGTTAGCATAGCGATACTCTATTCACTATGGCGCCTAAAACATCAAACGATCAGTATTTCAATATTGTAGCTTCGAAAAGTCAAGATTTTAAGGATTGCAAACACATTTATCCGATCTGAGAGAAATATCGCGGGAATAAAAGAAAACTGACGAGATATTCTCCAAAACTATTTCCAGAGATAATTTTGAGTTCCAGCGATTATCAAGTAAGCATTAATTCACCCATTATTTTCAGAACGTTTTTGTGATGCACCAATGGACATTTTCTTCCCCTTATTCTTGCGCTTGAGCTGCCTACTTTACTAAAAAAAAAAGTACTGTACAGCGATTACTTTTATTAAGCCAGGGAGTCAGAGTCACAGCAGCCAGGGTACACTACGCTCAAGGCCTTCCATAAGAACACCACACAAGGCCCCCAGACGCAGGCCACCGCGGGACGCCAAGCGGGTGAGCCACGACTATTACTGCGGCGAGTGGTGTCTCATGTGTACCACTGCCGGGAGACTTACAGGAGAGGCGTGACGTGGCTGCGGGAGGAGGAGGAAGTAGAGGAAAAGGTGGAAAGAGGTGGTGGTGGTGGTGGTGGGGGTGGTGGTAGAGGAGGAGGAGGAGGAGGAGGAGGAGGGAGGAGGAGGAGGAGGAGGAGGAGGTGGAGGAAGAGGAGAGAGGAGAGAGAGAGAGAGAGAGAGAGAGAGAGAGAGAGAGAGAGAGAGAGAGAGAGAGAGAGAGAGAGAGAGAGAGAGAGAGAGAGAGAGAGAGAGAGAGAGAGAGAGAGAGAGAGAGAGAGAGAGAGAGAGAGAGAGAGATATAAAGAGTGGGTTGGGGGAGAAGAGAAAAAAAAGTGGTCCCTAGACTGGGCCTGATGAAGGATGCGCCGGAGAGAGAGAAAGAGAGAGAAAACAGTCGGATGGAGTAATAGAGGTGGGGAGAAAGAGACATCTGGCCGTGGCGTCACCCTTCCTATCTTTCATCCGGCCTCCTTCTTTCTTTCGTTCCTTTCTTTCCTTCTTTCCTTTCTTCTTTTATTCACGGGACCGGAATATGAGCAACACGCCAGGCAACCAAACACACACAGTCACACACGTACGCACACGCACGCACACAGACGCACACACACACACACACACACACACACACACACACACACACACACACACACACGCCACACAACGTGACCAGGGAGGCGACCAATACAGCCGTGCTTTGTTTTGAGACGGTCGCCCATTCTTTCTCTTTTTTTGCTTGCTTTTAGGGAATGGAAATCCTGGAATAGCTGTTTTTATACGTTTTTGCACTCTTTAATATGATGTAGAGAAAAACACAAAACTTGGAGTGAAATAATAAGTCAAAATACTTAAAAGTTTTGAAAAAAAAAGTGAATCACAGTCCGTTTACGGTTAATAAAATATTCAGTTCTTCCTTTTTATGTTTGAAGCAAAATAGACAACGATTAAAAGCAAAAAAAGAATCCGAAAAATATAGAAAAGTATGTCCGAAAACAATGTATGAACATTCCTCTATACACATACATGTAAAGAAAACGTGAAAATAGGCCATAATACTTTTTTTTTAATGAAAAGCAAAACAAAACAAATTTCACATAAACGCCGACTTGGTTATGATAAAATCCGTTTCTAGTTCAAGTACATCCCCGGAGCTTAAAGTCTCACGAATTGCGATGGTGATACATCAATGGGATCAAGAGGATATATTCATATAATACCTTCTCTTAGCCAAAAAGCCCGTCAAACAACAACAAATAAATAGAACCCCAAAACACTTTTCCGGGGCGAGCTAATAAAGGATACAGCTCCATTGTACTACTTGTTATACACAGCAGAGTAGACTTTTCCTTAAGTCAGTTTACAGTCACCCAGATTCAAGCCAATTCAGCGGTGTCTTGGCGAATCATACAACACTTAGAGGACACCAGCAACACATTTCACACTCCCTGTCACGCCAGCACCTGAGCCTCCTGCTGCTGCTGCCGAGGACAGGCTGACGGGACCAAATAGGACGTCGCGACATAAACTGTTCCTCCAGAAATCTTGCAAAGAGTTATTTCGTACACATTCTCTCTCTCTCTCTCTCTCTCTCTCTCTCTCTCTCTCTCTCTCTCTCTCTCTCTCTCTCTCTCTCTCTCTCTCTCTCTCTCTCTCTCTCTCTCTCTCTAACACACACAAAAGTAGGAAACACAAAAACACACAAAAACACAAAAACAGAACCACTACAAAAACGAAGAGCAAACGAAAAAACAAACAAGTAATACAAAAAAAAGAATGAAAACAAACAAGAAAGAAAAACAATAAAACAATGCAAAAGAAAAGCGTTAGACAAGAAAACGAGGCAAGTAGAGAAAGCAATTTGAGTACACGGGAGTTAAGCGGAGCCGTGAGTCGTGGCGTGTCGTTCTGTTGTCGCTGTAATGTCGTCACGGGCAGGCAAGTCGTCGCAGTTTATGGGCGCCGCAAGAGAGGGACCGGAAGAAGTGAAGAACCAGGAAGAGGAGGAGGAAAAGGAGGAAGAAGGAAAGACGGCGAGGAAAATGTGGACAGAAAAGTATCGTGGCGGAAGAGAAACGATAGAAAAGAATGACAAAGGGAAGGATAGGAAAGAGAAGGGGAATTGAGAGAGGAAAGAACTATAAATAAAGAACCAGGAAGAGGAAGGCAAAGCAAGGATAAGGAGAGGAAAGATGGGGAATAGAAAAGCATTGTGGAAGAAGAAAATGAGGAATGATAAGGAGGGAAAGGCAAAGGAAAGGGGAAATGGGAGAGGAATCAGAAAGGGAGGAGAGTAAAAAGAGTGGTATGGGGAAGATTGAAGGGAAACTGAAGAAAGAGCGAGAGGATAATGTGAGATAAGGAAGGGTCGTGGTGGGAGGGAGAGGAATAGTAATAGAGGGGTATTGGAAAAGGAAATTGGAAGAGGGAGTGAGAGGGGGGTTAGAGGAGGTAGGAGGAAGATAATGAAAGGGAAGAGGGAGAGGGGGGGGGGAAATATAGGACAGGGAAGGATCGTGGGTAGGGGAAGAAGTACGGGGGAAGAATGGAAATAGGAGTAAGACGGAGGAAAGGGACGGGGATGTAGAGGAGGAGGAAGGGAGTAGAGAGGAAAGAGAGAGGGGGTCGAACTGGTGGACAGCGGGACCAATTTTACGAGCAGCTGTAGGTCTTTGTACCGCTTAATTTAAGAGACAACCTCGGAATTTGCTCAGAGCTCGAGATGCTGCGGCGAGAACAGTCCAAGAAAGAAAGATTGTGGTGGAGGAGTGATGGTGGTGGTGGGGGTGGGGGTGATGGCGACGGTTGTAATAGTAGTGAGGGTAGTGATGATGGTAGGGGTGGTGTGCGGGTGTAGGGGGCTTGTAGTGACGGGAAGGTGGTTGGGGATTGTAATAGTAATAGTGGTGGGGAGCATGTAGTGATGGTGGTAGTGGTTGGGTTCGTTTGTAAGGGTGTTGGTGGTGGAATACATGTAGCAGTGGAGGTAGTGTGATGGTGTTTTAATGAGGGTGATTGTTGTATTGTGGCAGGGGTGGTTGGGCTGTAATGGTGATGAGGGTAATGATGGTGGGCTTTGCTTGTAATGGTGGTGATGGTGGTGGTCAAATGCAGAAGTGGTGGAGGTTGCAGGTTATTGTGATAGTAGTGGCGGTAATGGAATAGTTGATAAGACAGGTTGATTGTTGTATGGGAAGGGGGGGGGGGAGGGGGGGGAGCGAATGATGTGGTAGGTTCGTGGTGGTGAGTAGTTATATGTGGTGGTTTTGGTAGTGGTGGTGATGGTGGTGGTGTACGGTGAACCATTACAGTAGAGTGGCGAGAGTGTGGCTGAAGGCGGCCAGAAAGAGACAGCAGTTAATCAAAGTTAATCCCGGTGGAGTTAGCGTGTCTCTGGAAAACAATTAGTGTCAAAAGGAGATAAATTAATCGTATGGACTTATAAACTTGAGGGAAAGGTTGGAACTGAGGAAATGGAAAAAAAATAAAGAAAAGGAGGAAAAAGAAAAGTTGGTTCTGATACTTTAAGCCAATGAGATAACAGCATAGAAGAATAAACAAATAAAAAGAATGGAGAAACAAAATATATGAAAAAATAAAGGAGTAAAGTTTAACGAAAAAAATAAAGGGAATAAAATCAAGGGGGAAAAAAAATCGAAGAACAAAAATTACATGAAGGAAAATCAAGAGAAAATCACAACAATAAACAAACCAAATCAAAGGAACGAAACAAAGGAACAAAACCAGCGGAAGAAAAACAAAGGAAAAAAAGGTACTGAAACAAAATTATACGAAGAGAATCAAGTGCAAAAAACAAAGGAAGAAAACAAGAGGAAAAAATCAATGTTGCAGAATCAAAGAAAGAAAAAAAGAGGAAGAAAAACAGGAGCAAAAGTTTAACGAGGCCAGGTAAATTATATCACACGTGTTCCCTTCCAATCAACAGTCTTCTTTACACCTCGTTCTTTCATCCCATAATAATGAACATGCTAATAATGATACCAGGCGATTAATGAGGAGGGGAGGAGGGAGGCCGGAAGGATGATGGTAATTCGGTTGGTTGTGCATAATGTTAGCCATAATTTCGACTGTCACTCATATAAACGTTTCCCGTCTATGTGAAGTTTTATTGCTATTTGCCATTTATATTCTGCTTTACGTGGTTATATATTTTCTGTGAGGTGATTTCGTTTTCTTCACCAAATTTGTCAAGTTCTACGTTTTCATATTTTTTTACGAGATAATTATTTTCTGTAGGATGATTTTGTTTTTAACGTTTTCTATCATATTGTACGTGTTCATAATTTTTTTTTAGATATTGTCTGTTCTTTGATATAATTTTGTTTTCAGTAATACCTTAAGTCAATCAGTATTTAAATATATCTACGACCTTTTTTCAAGCATTTTTCACGTTATCTTCATCTCTCTCTCTCTCTCTCTCTCTCTCTCTCTCTCTCTCTCTCTCTCTTTCCTTTTGCAATTTCCCGGACACAGACTTGGCATCTCAATTCTCACCCTTCACTTCCCATCTTGACATTTTTCTTTCCTGGAAGCCGATCCCTTTCCTCTCCCTTTCCTCTCTCGAGTCCTTTTAAGCTTATCCAACACCACTAATCTCTTACTTCGATCCCCGTCCACTCCCACCACGAAAAATATCACGATCCTTCCAACGTTACACCCTTTTCCTTGCGTTTCTGCTGCCCTTTCAATATTCTCCCTTTCCTTTCTTCCTTCGTTCTACTTTATTCTTTTTATTTAACTTCTATAACTCAGTTCTTTGGTCCCATTTCCTTTTTTTATAGACATATTCTTCTTCCATTCCACTTTTCTTGCTATCTTTATATCTTCTATTCTTTTTTTTGTCATTTTTTTCGTTCTAATACTCAACATTCGTCTCTCCACTTATTTCCTTAGTGCCTCTTTGCGATTCTTTTATTTCTTTTTCTCTCATCTAAATATCTGCCTGACACAATAGTCTTTCCTCACTTTCCATTTTATCTTATTTTCTTGCCCGTCCCTAAATCATCCAAGGAATCTTCACCGTCTTTTCTGCTTCCTAACTTGCTTTTCCTTCCTCCTTCTTCTTCAGTCTCCCTTCCTTACTTTCATTCTCCTTCCCTCAGTCTGTTTAACTTTCCCCATAATCCTCCACCCATTCGAAATCAGCTTTATTCCCTGATTCCTTCAATGCTCTCTCTCTCTCCCTTCAGCTCTTCTTTCTTCTCTTCTACCACCTCGCAGACTCGTTCCCTTCTTTCCTACTTGCCCATGTGCTCATATTCATTTCTACCATTCCTTTCCTCTATTCAAAGAACCCTCCCTTTACCCTTCACTCCACATCCTTGTAACCATCCTTCCTTCTTTCCATCCATCTCTTAATTCATCTCCTTTATCTGCTTCTCTCAGAGTTATATTATTTCCTTTTATCCCTTTTTTCCTTTATCCGAAGAACCCTCCTCTTTCCCATTCTAACTCTTTTCCCTTTCCTCGATTCACCTCACCTTCACCACTTTATTATCATGGTTAAATTCCTTTATATCATCCCGGTCGTCCTCAATTCCAAGAACATTCCCCAATTCTCTACCTCCATTCGACCCTTTAACCTTTCTCTACTTTCCCTTCCCTCCTTTCCCTTCGCCGCCCCTTCAGCACCTTTAGCACCCTTAGTACCCCTTATTTCCTTCTCCGTCTCAAGAACCCTTCCTTATTCCCTCTCTCTTTATCCCTCCAATTATTCTTGTACTTACCTTTCCTCACTTTTTTTCTTTGTCCATCTTCATTTCTCCTTTACGTCCTCTATTAAAAAGAAAATATCCCTTATTCGCTATCTTCCTCCACCCTTCTAACCCTTCTTTTCCTTTCCTTTCATCCCTCTTTTCTTTCCGCCCATCTTCTCTCCCTTACTTGCTATATCCCCCAAAAAACTTGCCCTATTTCCCCTCTCTTCCTCCATCCAAACCCTTTTCTTTCATTCCTCCCTTCTTCCCCTTTGCTCTTCACTACTTCCTCTATCCAAAAAACCTTCCCCCTATTCCCTATCTCTCTCCTATTCTCAAACCCTTCTCTTCCTTTCCTTTCCACCCTTCTGTTCTGCCGCCCGCCCTCCGTTCGTGGTCAAATCCTCCGAGTCTGAGGTTTGGCCAGATAAGCTTAACATATGACTTCGGTCCTCGCCTTCCAGTTCGCCGTACTTACCCGGCTCCTCGATTATTATCTCTTAATTTACGGCCGGAAGAGATGTTCGGAAATGTGGCCTCGTTGGTTGTTCGATCCGTATTTTACTTCTCGAGTGAGTGACGCCACGAAAAGAGACGAGAGGATATGAGGAGGAAATATGAGAGGGGGAGAGAGTGTGGGTGGGAGGTGGTGAGAGAACGAAAAAGACAAAAAAGGAAGGAGGTTGAGGTTATCTGTTTCTGAAAGTGCTTTGTCTTGTTTGTTTATGGTTTACTCTTGAACTGCCTCAATTACTACCGAAAGGAACGGAGACTGAAATAAAATAAGATAATGCAGATGGGATAAAAGGAAAGGAAAATATATGGTTTATAGGGGAGAGAAACAGTAAAGACTATAGCATATGCTGAGCTAAAAATGTGAATGCCATAGAAAAGACGGCATCGAAAAGCAAACCAAGAGAGGAAAAGGTGATATGTAGAAGGAAAAAGACCAAGGAAAAAAAATATGGTATGAAAACTGGCAAGGCGATCGGAAGACTGACGAAGCAGAGAAAACTTAGAAAGAAATAGTGGAAAAAAATAATACCGGAAATGGTGTAAGAAAAGAAAATAATGTTTGATGGGAAGTATATGACAGCAGAAAAGAGGGCAGGAAATTAAACTGTATAAATAATATATAAAAGAGGATGGGAAGAAAAAAATCAGTTTAATAATAGCACCAAAGAATGAATGGGAGGAAAAACGCGGAGTATGGAAAAATAGAGAGGGTTGGCTGTAGTGGGAAAAGAAAATAGAAAAGAACATCGGTGTGAAGAGTCAACGAAAAAGAATCACTAACAGAATGCTATAGCAGGGTGATGTAATACACGGAAGTAACAATAGAGATGCAACCATACACAGACAGCGAAAGAAAGAAAAAGGAAATTCGAGACATAAGGATGGACACGAGCATGTAACACGGTAGATATGGTGTAGACGCAGCGAAGAAATTATGACTTTTTCTTCAGTTTACGTAAAATAGTACAACATTTCAAGTTAGATTTAATTTGAATTTTTTACCTACTCCATCAAACACGTTATATATTCGAAAAAAAAAGTATGTAGAGCACACTTACCCTTGTTAGATACACACACACACACACACACACACACACACACACACACACACACACACACACACACACACGCACACACACATTCTTGTTCACATAAAAAAGCGATGGCCGGCGGCGGAGGGAGAAAACTGTCAATATTGATGATAACATTTTTTTTCCTCACAGTTCTCTCCCACTTTTTCCTCCGAATCAGCGAATCATTTTCTTCGGCCATTTTCCTTAACTCCTTCCTCACAGATATGTTTTCTTTTCTTTCCCTGCTCTTTCTTTTTTCTTTCCTTTTCTTTCCTCACACTTTTCCTCTACATCTCACTGTCTCTGATTCTCCGCTCTCTGATTTTTTTTTTTACCTCTTTCTTCCTCCATCGTCCAATCCTTTACTCGTACGAAATATAGCTTCTTATCCCCCTCTCCTTTTTCCTCTTCTCTCCCCTTCCAATCTCTTTCATATAAATGTACCATCCATCTACATCCTTTCTTCCTTACTTCTTAAATTCTCTCCTTTTTTCTTTCTTTTCTTCCTCAATTCGTTTCCTTTTTCCTTCCTTCCCAAAATCCAGCTTCTCATCATTCTTCCCTTCCTTTTTTCGTTTCCTTCCTTCCGGTCCTCCTTCCTTCCCTCCCCCAACTCAAAAAAGAAAAAGAGAAACACACTATAACACCTGATTATAAAAGCTTCGAGAAAAGAAAGGAAGGAAGAAAAAAATCCGGCACCACGTTACTCAATATTCCCTCGAAAGAAAAACATCGAGGAAAAAAAAAAGCATTGCGGTGAACACGGAACTGGACTCTGGGGCTGAAAGTGGCGTGAACAGCAGAGGCGATATTTTTTCCTCCCTCCCGGCATATAAAATTACACGTTGAATTAACCACGAAGAAAGCCCGTTGTGTATGCAGGGTGAGTATCGAGGGGGAGGGGGAGGGAGAGGGAGTGTGGTTGTGGAGGTTATGTGAGGGAAAGGGGGAGATTGTTAAGGTAGGTGGGGGAAGGGGGTGGAATACGGGGTGGCGGTTTCAGGGGGGGAGGGTTGGGGAAGAAAGGAGGGGAAAGTGGAGAAGGTGGGTAGGGGAAGGAGGGGGAAATCACAGGGAGAAATGGTGGTTGAGTGTCGAGAGGAGGGATGGGGCTGGAAGAGGGGGAAGTGGAGGAGGTATGTGAGAGGGAGGAAAGGGAAGGAGGAAGGGTGAAATGGTGGAGGTATGTGGAGGGAGGAGGAAGTAGTGGAGGTACGTGTGAGGGAAGAGGAAGAGGTAGGCGGAAGGAGTGGAGGTGTGTGAGAGGAAGGGTTGGGAAGGGGGCAAGGAGGAGTGGAGGTATGTGGGGAAGGAAGGGGAAGAGTGGTAAGAGAGGGATGGGGAAGAGGGAGGAGGAAATAGTGGTGGTAGGTGAGAAGAAAGGAAGGGGAAGGGGCAGGCGAAAGTGGTGGAGGTTTTTGGGAGGGAGGGAAGGGGAAGGGGTAGCGGAAAGTTAAGGTCTTGGGTGGAAAGGGAAGGGATAGTTGAATGGTTGGTATTCTGCCGGAAGGCTTCACAAAAATAATACTAATTCAAGGGATATGTATGTTTAGGTTATATTCTCCTTGCTTTTCACTGTATTTTTTTATTTTAATCATCCCATTTTCTTTACTCGAGCAAATGAAATTCAAACGCGCTGGGCAAGGTTAATATTAAGTAGCAAAATTTGTGAGACTGGTGAAATATTTGTAATTTTTCCTCTCATTTTTTCTAATATAATCACATGCTATTTCAACGCTTTCAATGAGGAATGAACATAACGCTGAAAACAAAATTACTGAGAGATTAGTGGATTAATTGATCTGTTCACTCCTACTCGTATTATATATTCTCTCTTATAATAACATGCTATTCTAACTCATCAAGCTAGGCATGAACAAACATTAAATATT
>NC_066547.1:10805316-10815316 GCF_024679095.1 Eriocheir sinensis
GAATCACGAAGCCTACAAACATATCCAAAGATGAAATAATGTGTTGCAATGTGCTTCAATAACATCAGACGAGCATCTCGAAGAGTTAAAAGGAAATAAGTATGTAAGAGAATGAACATGAATGAGTATAACAAAGGAAGGGTTTGTTTCTCTTCTGTATGCATCTAACATTCCGGAGAACCACTTTAGTTACCGCTGAAACTGTTCTGGCACTTCCGTTTTCTGTGTCAGATGGATCCAAGGCCCCTCTGTGTATCTCCGCCAAACTCACGCGTTGGTGTGTGTGTGTGTGTGTGTGTGTGTGTGTGTGTGTGTGTGTGTGTCCCTGGCTTTCACCTATAATACTCTTATCAAACAAAACAAAACAATATACTATGAAAATAGAAAAAAAATTGAAAAGCAGTCCAGTCAAAAATAAATAAAAATATATTACTATTTATAGCTGACTACAAAAAAAAAAACAATTGACAAAAGAAAAAGATAATACAAACCATTCATATAAAGCGAAGAAAAAAAAGATAAAAAAAGTTTTCTCTTATCACTTGTCTAAAAAGAATCGTATCCATTAGCAAAGGATTGAGGTCTTTCCTCTAAGACTCTAAGTGGATGGGAGTAGATGAGAGACTTACCGGTGGACGAGATAATGAAGGTGACAGGGAAAGATGGAGTGGCAGGAGGAGACAGGGCCAGGAAGAGGAAGTAGGAAGACGATAAGGGAAGGAACATGTAATGGGAGTCCGCTTAATCGTCAGGGAGGAAGAGAGAGAGAGGAAGAGTAACGGCCGAGGAAGATATAAGGTGAGATGGTTTAGGAAGAACCGACAAGCGGGAGAGAGATGGAGTGTAGGAGAGTAGAAGGATGAGAGAGAGAGAGAGAGAGAGAGAGAGAGAGAGAGAGAGAGAGAGAGAGAGAGAGAGAGAGAGAGAGAGAGAGAGAGAGAGAGAGAGAGAGAGAGAGAGAGAGAGAGAGAGAGATTCAGGGGATAATAGTATAATGTATGTATAGTGCCGTGTACACATGGTGGGTTTTAATGCCAATAAAACCTGTAATAACAAATATATGAATAAAACAACAAGTCTATAAAAAAAAACATTATAACTACAACAACAACAACAACATCACCTATTGCTACTACTACTACTACTACTTATAATATTTATCGATGATGTGGTAAAAATTATCTAAACTATATATACGAAAAGTCATAAAAATGTATTCTCTCTCTCTCTCTCTCTCTCTCTCTCTCTCTCTCTCTCTCTCTCTCTCTCTCTCTCTCTCTCCGTCGACCTTCCATCCTCCCCCCCTTCCCCCTCCCCCTTCCTCCCTCCCACATAATATAATCTCATCATTTCCATCCAAACTTCGACTGAAACTTTGCAAAAATGAAACTCACATTAGAAAAGTAAACCAAAAAAAAATCTCAACTGTTTCCCCTCTGCTCAGTGTCCCCTCCCGTTTCCCCTCACCAACTCGAAGATAACTGAATTACCTCATTAACCTTGTTCCAATGGAGAGGGGGAAGGAGGGAGGGAGTGGGGGAGGAAGGAGGAGGAGGGCTAGAGAAGACGTGGGCGTTCCGAGGTGGTAGGAAGAAATTGGTGAACGGGAGGGAGACAACGAGAGGAAATAATTATCAAAGAGGAAAGTGAGCAATGAAGGAGAGGTTTGGAAAGAGGGGGAACAGATGGGGAGAGAAGTAAGTAAAAGTTAAGGAAAGGTGTTTGGATACAAAGAAAAAAATGAGGAAGAGAGAGGAAGAGAAACAACGAGAGGAAAGAATTATCGAAGAAGAGAGTGAGTAGTGAAGGAGAGGGTTGGAAAGAGGGAGAGAAAAGGAGGAGAAAAATAGATAGAAGTTACGGAAAATAAAGTGAAAGGTGTTTGGATGAATGAATGAGGGAGAGAAAGGGAGAGAGACAACTAGAGGAAATAATTATCAAAGAGCGGAGGCAGTAGTGGTGGAGAGGTGTTGGAAAGAGGGAGAGTAAAAAAGGAGCGAAATAGGTAGAAATGAAGGCAAGTAATTGGGGAGAAAGAGGGAGAAAGACAACTAGATGAAAGAATTATCAAAAAAGAGAGTAAGTAGCGGAGGAAACAGGAAGAGCAAAGGAGATATATAAGTGGGAAGTAAAGAAAATGGATTGTGGGCGCTCGGAAAAGAGAAGCAGCAGAGGAGCACACAGAGAATTAGTCTTTATTGCAACGAAGAAAAGAAGGAAGGATTAGAAGGAAGGGGAGAAGAGCTAGTCGTGGAGGGGAAGAAAGGAAGGTATAAGTCTCACTCTGTACAAGGAAATCCCCTAAAAAAATTGGGTCTGAGGGTAAGCTGACTCCCCTGTAGGTAATTCTCGACTTTGAGCTAAATGGGTCTCACTTTTCCCCATTCCCTGTGATTTGTAGCCTTCCATCTTAATCTTGTCCTTGTTATAGTAGTAGTTGCTTTTCTTTTTGTTGTCGCTGTGTAAGAAAGAGAGAGTGGTTTAGCTAAAGACGTTGCGTAGATGATTTTTTTTTTTTTTTTACAGTAGAGGAAGCAGATCAAGGACACATTAAAAAAGAAAAAAAAGCCGCTAGCACTGCCCATATAGAAGAAAGTAGTGGCCAAAAGAATGCTCAGAAAAAATGCTCAGAACCTTGGCAAATCCTGCAGTTAGATTTCTTGCTCATTATAAGTTCCCTGTGTATGTTGCGAATGGTAACGACAAGTGATAAAATAGATCGTTAAGAAGTCGTTGGTCTGGACTTTGCGGCGCTGGCTTTGAGAACACTGACTCGCGAAGGTCCACAAAGACGAAACTTGCACACACAGACACAGACAGACGGATCCAAACAGAGAGAGACAGATATTTCCGTCTATTTTATTCTGTCAATCATTTTTCATTAATTTATGTTCGCCGAGAGGGATTATCGTGCTCTCTCTTCCCCCTTGCTTTTATTTTGCTCGCTCTCTCGTTATTTATTTCCTCCGTCTCTCCCTCCTTCCTGCCGCCCCTCGCCGCTCCCCTCACCTCCACGCCGAAAAGACACGTTAGGTAAACACTGAAGTAATATCCCTTATCTTTTCAGCAATATTTCAAGGTAAGGGAGCGTTATTCATTTCTTCTTTGTTGGCTTGACGAGTGTGTGTGTGTGTGTGTGTGTGTGTGTGTGTGTGTGTGTGTGTGTGTGTGTGTGTGTGTGTGTGTGTGTGTGTGTGTGTGTGTGTGTGTGTGCGTGTGTGTGTCTGTGTGTGTGTGTGTGTGTGTGTGTGTGTGTGTGTGTGTGTTCAGTTTATTGCCGCTTCAGTAAAACTAAATATTGGTTAATTTTATCTGGCTCTGTACAGCCGAAGCAGCAGTGTTTGTACCCCCCTTGTCTTTTTTTTTCCTTCTGTGCCCGACTAACAAGAACATTTACATTCCATCAATACCCGCCTGCCGCCCATGCAACACAGCGGCAGCAACACAGCAACACAACAACAAGAGAGCCCTCAACACTTCACAACACTGCCGGTTTCCATTAGTAGATTCAAACAGCCCGCCACTAATCTACTTTCACTGTTGCTATGACTATTTTTCAACCGATTATCCCATGCACATGTTTTTTTTTTCCACTGGCTGTACATAATGTTTCTTCTTTTGTTGATTTTACTTTCGCTATGTGCTTTATATTTTACCGTTTTTTCCGCAATACATATTTCCCATGATACTATTGCCTTCAGTGCTATTTATTTCCTCCTGTTCCTTGTTTATTGTTTTATTTACATATTTCCCATTAGTCTCCTACTCCACTTATTTGTTTCTTTTCCATCTGCCTTGCATTGACATATTCCACTTTTATCTTACCGCGCAGTCTTTTCTGTCTCGCCTTTCCAATACCTCCTCCATCACTACCCACGCCGCGACAGCCGCCTCATTACCCGCCCACGCATCACTCAACTCATCATCATTACCTTCCTCTCGTCTTGCCTCAGCTACCCATCACCCGTTCCTTAATCATCCATCACTCGTGGCCGTGTATTAATCATTTGAATAATAGTTTTCCTCTCCAGGTACTAATATATACCTCACCTGTCATTGTGTTTCTCTTACCTTCTCTAATTTGTCTTTTTGCCATCATGTACCTCAACAACAAATTAATCGTCTATTTCCAAGTTGTCATATAAAGTTATCACCTTTCAGTCATCTATAATATTCGCTTTTCTAACCATCATCAATTTACTGAACCATCCTCCGCAAGATCTAAAACCACCTCGTCGTTAAGCATTCTCTACATAAACACATTGACACGCATTTCAGTCCTTACCTTTTGTCTCTATTTGATTAGCTTTTCACACTTCCCTTCACAACCTCGATAACACAAACCCTCCTAGCATTGCACCTCTCTCTCATCTTTTTCTTTTTCTCTAGAGCAAGGGAGGCAGTTCAAGGGCAAACATAAAAAAAGCAACAAAAAAGCCCGTATTTTCATCATCACATTCCACAGCCACATCTCTACCAGTACTTTCTTCTCATCTCTCATGCATTCAACCATCCCTTTTTCTTCACCACCACCAGCCATCGCATGCAGCCACCACTACCACCACCTTCACTCCCTCCTCTTCGCCGCCTCTTTTCCACCCATGAGACACGGCGACATTCTTTCCCCCAGACCCGAGGAATTCGCCAAGATTAATGGTGAACTTAGAGGGGAGGGAATTGCTTACATTTGAGGCAACCCGCGGCGAGGGCGAGACAGGAGGCGCCACGCAAGATGAGGATTGATGGTTGTGTGCGACAGTAAGAGACGGAACCAAGGGACCTGACCACGCCTACACACACACACACACACACACACACACACACACACACAGAGTCACAAATACGTTACCGTAGACATACACAAGCCTTATAGACAGACAGACAGACATGTAATAAGTGTGTGTGTGTGTGTGTGTGTGTGTGTGTGTGTGTGTGTGTGTGTGTGTGTGTGTGTGTGTGTGTGTGTGTGTGTGACAATTAACTTGAGAGAGGAGCGGAGTAAGAGGGAGGGAAGGAGAGGGAGAAATTGGGGGATGTCGACTTTGCATTTACAAAGTCCAGAGAAAGAGAGAGAGATATAATTAAATGCAAATACTTCTTCCAATTATCTTTTTCCGTTCGCTATTTGGTCACAAACTACATCGAAAGTCAAAAAGACATTCATCCATTATTTGAAAACTACACATTGTTATAATTACTATTTGTTACTATATTTTTCGTCCGGTCAGTACGTTTATTTATATGTTTGTTTGTTCGTTAACAGTCTCCTGTGCACAGTTTTGCGGATATCTCAACCAATTTTTCAGGGAAGCTTTGTGTCCATCCAGAATAGAACCCATTATTATTTTTGTTAAAGGTCAAAGGTCAAGGTCAAGGTCGCAGAAAACGTCAAATTGGACATAACTTCGATTCTCGTCATCGTAGAGACTTCAGACTTGGTTCATATTTTAGCTCATGGAAAGACGCAACTCGCATGGCCTTGACCTTGACCTTTGACCTTGACCTCGAAAAGTTCGTCCAAGGTCAATGTTTCCAAAAAAATTGAATTTCATCAAATTTCGAGACAAATGCTTCCATATGATGCACCTTACATGGCCTTGACTTTGACCTTTGACCTTGACCTCGAACAGTTCGCCCAAGGTCAGAGTTAAAAATATAGAATTTTATCAAATTTCGAAACAAATCCTTCCATGTGATGCATAGGATTACAGTTGATGCACATATCAACTTTCAGGACGATCTTTGGCGGATGTGTGAACTCTCCGAGTGGTATGCTTCTAGTTATTATTATTACCATTCATATTAATATCGGTATTGTTATATTTGTCATTATTTTCATCATAATCCCATCATTAGAGCTGCCCGTTTTTACTACTACTACTATTACTACAACAACTATTACTACTACAAATACTAATACTACTAATAGTACCATTACCACTAGTACTGCCATACCACCACTACCACGTCTACCATTTTGCCCATCACCTTGTAATAACACACGGTCCAAACACTCCCTCCTGCTCACCCTTTCCAATACCTGCTGATGAAACTGAGGTGCGTCAAATAAGGTGTAATCAAAGGTGTTTGCTTGGACACCTACAGTCATTAGGGAACGCTGGAGCCAGGCGGACCAGGTGACTCGGACGATAACTTTACCTGGATGATTGATATCCTTGGGGCAGGTACGTCATGAAGCAAAGAGGGAGGATAGGGAGGTTGAGGGAGGAGGGAGAGGGAGGAGAAGGGATGTCAAATCAACGGTGCATGACTAATAATTCTGTGTGTGTGTGTGTGTGTGTGTGTGTGTGTGTGTGTGTGTGTGTGTGTGTGTGTGTGTGTGTGTGTGTGTGTGTGTGTGTGTGAGAAAATCGGTAGCCAGGCAAGTTGTTTAGTAAGGCGTGAACACAGTCAATTCATCCGTCAGTCCGATGTTCTTTTTTTCTAATCCGATTCCCGTCCACTAATAACTTTCATGGAGGCGCTGACGGGAAGAATATTAAGCAGCGAGGAATGTGCGACGAGAGAGAGAGAGAGAGAGAGAGAGAGAGAGAGAGAGAGAGAGAGAGAGAGAGAGAGAGAGAGAGAGAGAGAGAGAGAGAGAGAGAGAGAGAGAGAGAGAGAGAGAGAGAGAGAGAGAGAGAGAGAGAGAGAGAGAGCGTGCCTGTGTGGGTAGAGTGAAGGGAGAGAAGAAAACAAGGACGAATGGAAGGATAGAAGGAAAAAAATAACAAAGGCCGGGAAGATGAAATTGAAAGGATGAAAGAAGTGACCGAATGAACGAATAGATTATATGAAAAAATTAATAATGAAGGAGAAAAAAATAAATGAATAAAAGACGAAGAGAAGGCAGACCAACGCTATTTACTCATTGTGCTCCGGATGTGACACACTGACGGAGACTGTCACAGGAAGACCAAAGTTTTTCGTAAATTTCCGCAGTTAATGGATTGCCGAGGAAACTTTAAGACACACACACACACACAAATACACACACACACACACACACACACACACACCAACTAAGGGATCCGCGTCATGTCGCCTCGCGGTAAATATTGACGAAGAGGAGGAGAAAATAATGATAAAAAAAGTTGAAAAAATGCTCATAATTGTAATGCCAATAACAACCAAACATTCCTGGCTTTACGGGAGACAAATTACATTACGAGTTTTATTTGCGCGCGGCTAAAAGTCTTGTTTATATTAATGCTGACCGGCCGTGGCACTTTCCCTTCCTGCCTCGCTCTCGGTGGGACTCCAAACACCGACAGGAACGCGAGGAACAATGCTAAAAATGGATCTAAAAAAGGAAACTAAAAATATATAAGCGCTCTCTCTCTTTCTCTATTTTTTCTACCTCTATGTCTCCCTCTCTCCTAACACATCCCTGTCACCTGCCTCTCCCTAATAGCCCCTTCAATCGACACGGGGCCATTTCTGCCTGGGAACAATAATTTAAATCTACCTGGCCCCGGAGTGCTACTGGGGCGAAAAGGAATGAATATCTTTGGTGAGGAAAGGGAAAAGGGACAGATAACGAGAGGAGAAGACAGGAGAAGAGAAGAAAAGAGAAGTGAAGAAAATAGAAGAGAAGAAAAGAGGAGAGAGAGAGAGAGAGAGAGAGAGAGAGAGAGAAAACCATTATTGAGGAAGAGCATAATCTTTTAGGCACAGCAGGGACCCCTCAGATCCAACTCCTGATCTTTTTCTTCCTCCCCCACCTTCTCTTCCTCCTCCTCCTCCTCCTCCTCCTCCTCCTCCTCCTCCTCCTCCTCCTCCTCCTCCTCTTTCCCTTCGTCTTCCTGTTTATCATTTCGATTCTCATCCATTTTCCTTGATCGCCTTCGTGGACATTCTTTTGTATTTTATTGTATATTATTTTCACTCCCTTTATCATTTTCTTTGGACCGACCTTCTTTTCCTGCAATTCATTTATTTTTCTTCTCCTCTTTCCCTTCCTCCTCCTTCTCCTCCTCCTCTCTCTTATTAACTTATGCCCCTGGTCACTTTATCCTGGCGTGTCCCATTGGTTAATAATCACCCTACCCGCACGTCACCCTGCGTCACCCGCCCCTTCCTCCTCTCTGTTGCACTACCGGAGGCCCTTACTTTCCCTTGCCCTCACCCGAGTCACGAAACACTGTCAGGTCGGGGGATAGAGTGTTCGCTTAACGTTATGAAGTGTTGCTCTGAGTTTAATATTTGCACGCATTTTCTTGATTTTTTTTTTTTTTTCGATGACTATGATACTTTCTTTTACTGATGAAAATGTTAGCGTTAACTTCCCACACATACACATTTTATTCTGACAATTTTTATCATTCACCTAATGGGAAAAAATGCTATATTCCTGAAAATGCTAATAATAAAAGTCAAATATAATGTTTAATTCAGCTGCCCCCACACTATGAATACTAATACATCTTTGTTGCCGCTTTTATTCAACAAAATTAAACATCTCACGTTGCTATTTCATGTCGCTCCGAACCACAATTTCATCACGCCATGTCTAGCAACGCTGCAGTTATATCTTTAAGTGCTGACGTGCCGCACTTAGCTGCTTCGTGATGTTCAGGAGAAGCAGAGAGCGGTGACTGCAACCCATCTTCGTAACAAAATAATTCTTAGTACTGCTGCCATTTTTTTAAGGACATAAAAAAATGAGGAATGAATTAAAAATTTTACTACAAATTTTAGAATGTCATTGTGTTCATTCGCGTTTTAATGTTAGTGGGGGTATAAGGAGTTTTTTTTTTTTTTTTGTGTGTGTGTGTGTGTAATGCAGATATGTTGGCATAAATATATATCCTTGAAATAAAAAGGAAATGAGATGGGATATATGTGCAAGTATGTAAAAAAAGAAATAAGCACTCAGACACACACAAAAGAAAAAAAAGAAAATGGAGAAATATAAAACATAGGAAACAGCAAATAACGAAAAGAGTGAACAAGAAACAAAGAACAAAGAAAATAGAAAAACGTTAACAAAAATCACCGACAAACACAGACAAGGCAAGGAAAGACTGATAAGAGAAAAGAACTCGAACGTAAAGAAAACGGGAAAACAAACATGCTGGTAGGGAGGGGGGTCTTTGCCTAACTCGGGACGGAGCAACATTCGTGCGGGAGTCGATCAGTCGTGCAGACACCGCAGCGTGGGGAGGCGAGGGGGAAGGCGGCAGAGTAAAGAAGATACGACGCGAGGCGAGACGAGAATAGAAGAGGCAAGAGGAGGCGACACGGGACGATAAGAGAGGAGACGAGAAAGGAAGAGACAGGGCTAAGAAAGACAAAGAGACAGGAGGAGACGTGAAGAGGAAAAAAAGATAAGACGAAACGCGGAAAAAAGGGAAAAGGAATACACAAACATACGGGAAAAAAAAACGAGATGAAAGGAAACACAACGAGAAGAGAAGTAAAGATGTTAAAAGAAGAAAAGAGAAAAAAAGAAGAGAAAAAGAAAGCAAAGACAAAGACTCCGCCGGTACTTGCTTCTTTCCTTCTCTTCCTGTTTGCCTGCCTGACTCTGCCGTACACACACACACACACACACACACACACACACACACACGACTGATTGCTATGTATCGGTGCGTGTGTGTGTGTGTGTGTGTGTGTGTGTGTCTGTGTGTTCCCAGCCTCCCCGGGGCATCATAACACACGCTGCGGGGGGGCGCCGACCCACCTGAGCCTTTAGTGTGTTCTTAGCGTTATTCTGCTTTATCTTCAGACCCCATTGACTCCGGAGACACACACACACACACACACATACACACAGACACACACACACACACAAACACACACACACACACAATGAGATGAACAAACCTCACTATCGTTCTGGGAGTACTAAGAAGAAAATTTGTTAGCATTAAAACCTAAACTCGAAGCGAATGGCCGTTGCATCACAAAGTACTTCGCGTAGACAAAATGCGTTACCAATTCAAAGCTACGTAATTCAGCCCACGGTCCCGCTAGTTCAAATTCATGCCTTGGG
>NC_066547.1:10820316-10825316 GCF_024679095.1 Eriocheir sinensis
ATAAGCCAAAAGAAGCTCATTTACTTATAATAAGATCCGTCGGCTTTAAATAGATAGACATATAGAGAGAGAGAGAGAGAGAGAGAGAGAGAGAGAGAGAGAGAGAGAGAGAGAGAGAGAGAGAGAGAGAGAGAGAGAGAGAGAGAGAGAGAGAGAGAGAGAGTATGACATAATTAATGAGGTGGAATTTTATTGAATGGGGACTGAGCGGGGTCGGAGGTCGCATGATAATTAATTATACTTCAGGTGAAATGAAATATCCATCTTAATAAGTAGCCATTAGGGGAGAGGGGGGGGAGAAAAAATAGTATGTGTGTGTGTGTGTGTGTGTGTGTGTGTGTGTGTGTGTGTGTGTGTGTGTGTGTGTTTTTTAATATAAGAGCCTCCATCCGGAAGGGAGTTACGATGGGAACAATCGGTTAGATTGTTCGCATTGCAATTCATCGGCCCCTGCCGGAACGCCGATGACTGTGTGTGTGTGTGTGTGTGTGTGTGTGTGTGTGTGTGTGTCAGTGCTGGGCATTTCCGCTAATTAGTCCGAAAATCCGCAATAGCGGAAGTTCCATTGCATTTGCGAATTTGCGTTTGCGACAAAAAGGTCGCTAATTTGCGGATTAGGGTTGCGGTATTACTTCCGCTAACCTCCGCTAACACGTGGAGGAGCCAGCCCGGTTCCCAGCGCGCTTACCCCTGTTAAAGGCTAGTTTACACGAGGCAAGTATAGAGGTTCAAGTCAAGTGTGCTACAAGTTACTGGCCAGCAGTTTTATTTTAAGGCAAGTTGCCTCCCAATCGCCACTGACTTCGCCTGTGTGAACAAGTACTGGCTCGTCATCTCCCGTTACTCAGTTGTATGACAGGCTCTCTGGTGGCAAGTCAGTCAGTTTGTAGTGGACCACGCACGAGTGCACTTCTGCTGCCCCAACTTCCCACACTGCCTGTATGTGAGTCCGTGACCATGCACACATATCTAAAGACATCTAGCGTGGATAGTAGGCCTACAGACCCTACACCAAGCTAAGCTGGTTAAGCTGCCCACTCCACCAGAGCCCAGCAGCCAGAAAATAACGTCACCACGGAATAGCAGGAGGAGGATTCGGAGGAGGATTTTTTAGACTCTTAAATCTCATTTCATGTATGTAAGGGACAGCCTCAATCTCATAGATCCTTCAAATATTAAAACAAAAACTGATTAACTTCAAAACTTTTAAAGTTGTTGCCTTTTCCACTTTTTACAAAAAGCTTATTCACATAAACCTCTCAGGGGATCTTATTATACACATCGTAAGTATTTTGAAGGAGACAGGGCATATGGATATGGAAATAGTAGTGATAGACACACTGATGAACTTCCTTTAGTCCTTCTCATTAAAAAATAATTTAAAATAGATGCTAATCAGATTATTACAAATGAATTAGTATGATTGCAAAGCTTCCATACTTGAAGTAGCAGTAGAGTATGTATGGTCAATGCTGGTCATTAAAAAAATAGTTTTCTTTATACTTTAGGTCTTTAAAGAAAACAAAAATTGAAACTTTGAATGCCTAGCTACAGCTTTACATCGCAAATAGAGTGAAAAGAGATTCGAAAGCTACTGATAATAGATTTTTTTTTGCGGTTTGTGTTTCCAGTGTCAAGTTTTGTGGCGGAAGACTGCAAATATTGTGTAGCTATTTGCGATCACGGATTTGCCATTGCGATTTAAACTAAATCTCGAAATTTGCGGAATTGCGATTGCGAAAGTTATGGAATAAGTTAGCGGATTTGTGATAGCGGAAGTTCAAATTCGTTAGCGATGCCTAGCTCTGGTGTGTGTGTGTGTGTGTGTGTGTGTGTGTGTGTGTGTGTGTGTGTGTGTGTGTGTGTGTGTGTACTGAGCCCTTCCTTTACTTACACATGTTCGTCTGGTGTTTGTTCTACCAAAGCCGTGGAGGGAGTGTTTTAGAGGGGGAGAGAGAGAGAGAGAGAAGTGGAGGCATGAAGCAAGAGGGGAAAGAAAAGGAAGAGGAGACAAGGAGAAAGAAGGGACAAGGGAAGAGACAGGAAGGGCGGAGAAAGGAGCAAGAAATTGAATGAATAGACGGATAAGGAGAAAAGAAAAATATGAGAACAAAAGGGAAGATAGAAGAGGTCAGAAGATTGAACTATAAATGGAAGAAAAATATAAAGGAAGGAAAAAATATACTGCTCTTAGATGAAAATATTGAAGAAATGTATAAATCGAAAAGAATTAAATGCCTCTCTCTCTCTCTCTCTCTCTCTCTCTCTCTCTCTCTCTCTCTCTCTCTCTCTCTCTCTCTCTCTCTCTCTCTCTCTCTCTCTCTCTCTCTCTCTCTCTGTGGCATATAAGAGAGAGAGAGAGAGAGAGAGAGAGAGAGAGAGAGAGAGAGAGAGAGAGAGAGAGAGAGAGAGAGAGAGAGAACAAATTGAACAAAGGTAGATAGAACAGGGAGAGCAGCAAGGTAAAAAAGAGAATAGGTACAAAGGGACGATAGAAGGACGATTGAAAACAAAAAACAAAAATGGGAAGGAATATAAAGAGGAAAACGTGTGAATGGCAGACTGAAGGAGAGATGATGCAGGAATGATTGTTTTTTTAGTGAAGAAGAGATAGAAGAGAGAAGTGGAGAGATAAAACATTAGGCGTGGAACAAGGACGAGAGCCAGAGATGAATGGGCACAGACAGACACAAAGGTTAAGGACGACTGGAAAACATGTATACAACAAAGACGGGAATCAATTGAAGGAAAAAGGTAGATGAAGAGCAGATTGTTTCTTTTATATTTTATGAATGGATAATTGTTTCGTCTCCTTCCTAGCTTCACACACCCACCCACACACACACACACACACACACACAAACACACACACACACACATTCATTGTCAGACAAACAATAAGCATTTTTCGTTAATATTATTGTGTGTGTGTGTGTGTGTGTGTGTGTGTGTGTGTGTGTGTGTGTGTGTGTGTGTGTGTGTGTGAGAGAGAGAGAGAGAGAGAGAGAGAGAGAGAGAGAGAGAGAGAGAGAGAGAGAAAATAGAAGAAATCCACACCCAATTCCGTCAGATGGCACGGGCTTACCTTAATTAGTCTTGCTTGTAATGAAACACCTGTTGGCAACAATGAAGTTAATTTGAAGAGTTGATGAGTCTGCACCTAATGAGGATTTCACGATCAGATTACCAACTCCCCAGATACACACGGACACCCCCCTTTACACACATCCTATAAAACAGCAAACAAAATGAATCTCGAAAATTTTCAGACACAGTATAGCTCTTTAAATCCCTCCTCGCCCCTAAAAAGAAACCCATATCAAGGCATTTCTGTATTTCCTCCAGCCTATGACTTGACCTTTTTCAAGATGAGTGTATCAAGACACCTCACCACCCGAAATTGACCTCTCTTTTGGCTACTCTTTACTTTTATCTTTTATGGGAGCGGCGAGTAGCGGGCTTTTTTTGTACTCTTTTTGATGCCCTTGAGCCGTGTCCTTTGATGTAAAAAATAAAAATAAATCCAAGTAATGCCTATTTTTTCATAATGGGGATAATCTAGTACTTGCGCGACAAACTGTTCCGCTAAAAAAATGTTACAGGCACACTAATGGAAAAAATACGTAATAGGTTTAGAAGCAAATAGACAACAAAGATACATTTCTATTACTATAATCATCAGGAGCACCACCACCTCCTCGTCTTACTACTACTCCTCCTCCTCCTCCTCCTCCTCTTCCTCCTCCTCTTCCCTCCTGTCCGATTCACTTTCACTTCGTAGAGATGGAAAGATGAACACAATATGTAAGCTTTAATAAAGGGAAGCATGGAAGAGAGTTAAGGAAAGAGAGGCGTAGCATGAAAGATAATAAAGAAAAAATGGGAAAAGAATTGGGGAGAAAGGAAAATGTAGAAAAGAATATAAGCGAATAAGAAGAAAAGCGAAAATAAAAGGAAGGAAAAGAAAGAAGGGAGTATGACAGAAGTGAAAAATAGAGATGGAGGGAAAGGGGGGTAAGATGAAAGGAGGAATCAGACATGACGACATAAACGATAAAAAAAAAGGAAAAGGAAAAGGAAAAGGGAAGGAAAATGACACGAGTAAAAGGTAAGAGAGAGATACATGCAGAAGATAGTGGAACATATATAAAACGAAATCATAGGATGGGAGGAGGAAAAAAAAGAAAGGCGAATGATCAACGGGGAAAAGAGAAGTAAGATGAAAAGATGGAGGAGAGATGGAGGAGAGAGACAGGGAAGGGAAGCAGGAACTGTCAAAATAATGGCCAAAACGTTATTACAGAAAAACGAAGGAAAAATAAAAAACAATGACCGAGGAAAGAAAGTGGAATAAGAAGACAAGTATTATTAAGAGGGAGAAGAAGAAGAAACAGTCGGAAAAGGAGGAAGAAGACCAAAGTGAAAACAAAGCAAGGAGAGATTGATAAAGAGGGGGACACACTAAGAGGGGGTTTCCAGGTAGCACAACTCAGCGTATTTAATGTCCTACAAGTGAAACCAAAGTAGATGTTCCGAGGTGAGATAAGAGTGGAGGACAAGCTTGTAACAGAATGCCTTGCAGGTGTACGGGCGGAGGTATAATTTGATACTACCTGTTATTACGAGTAAAGTGACGTTCATACCTCAGGGAACTTGCCTATAGAAGATGAGAGATATTGGTGGGCGGAAGAAGGTGGAGGAAGAGGAGTGTGTGGTGGTAGTGGTGATGGAAGAGGAGGCGGAGGAGGAGGAGGAGAAGGAGGAGGAGGAGGAGGAGGAGGAGGAGGTGAACAAGAAAAAAATATATAAACAAGTAGAGGAGAAATATGAGGAGTAGGAGAATGAGAGGCCGGAAAAAAAATAAAGAAAAGCGAAGGGAGAAAAAAAGGCGTATGAGGAAGAGGCGGAGGCGATGGATGAGGATGAGGAGGAGGAAGATGAAAAGGAGGAAAGAATAAAGAGCTGGCGGAGGTGAAGGAGAAAGAGGAGCAGGAGGGTTG